>NC_134484.1:167007932-167072932 GCF_040206685.1 Ascaphus truei | reverse complement strand
TCAGACCCAAATGGATTAGAACCCACAACCCCGCCATAAGGGCAGCAGCTCTAGCATTCAAATAAACCAGATGCTGGGAAACTCCACTGACACATTTCTTTCAGGTGTCTCAGGTGTCTCAGGTGTGCTCATTTTCTTGCACAAGGAACAATGAACTGGCAATTAAAACGTGGAAATGGTCTGCTTTTAAAGCAACCTACTAATATTAATTTCCCCCTTTTTGCGTTCTTTTTTTTCTTACTTTTTATATGTAAAGCATGTGACAATGTATTTTTCTACTTTCTTACCTATGCTGACAATTTTTTTACACTCCTGTTATAAGTCTGTAAAAATGCTAATTGTGTGTGTAACATACTGGCTGCCTTTCAGTTTAAATAAATTCTTCAGTCAGTGTAACTCAGCATCTATGTTATCCCACAATATTATTAGTACACTTCGGCTACGAACAACCATCTGGTCAGCACTGGCGTGGTATCTTCCTGCTTTTGTGTCCGGTTGCAGGACCGCAGCAGGCAGACACGTGACGGCTACGGTGGCTCTCTGTGTTTGATGCTCCAGTACATAATCACAGGAATAGCGTATTTCGGAAATGCTTCCTTCATCAGATCCCCCTGTGTTTTTCCTCTGTCATAATATTGCAATACTGACATTATTTTTTCTATATATTTATCTCATGTATGCGCTCACCATACTTCCCATTCTACCATCATCTGAGGATCAAGGGATCCTCTTCAGGTTATTCAGCAAGATTTACGAAGGGCCAGTATAATTATTAATATTATTTGTTCATATTGTCTACCAGAGCCCGTGATCTGTTTATTCAGTAAGGACATTACATTTTTATATTTTATATTTTTATTTATTTACTTTTTTTGTCCTTTGGTCTTGTGAGGGAGTGCTGTAGTACTCTCCCCTTTTTGTATGGTGCATATACCTGCTGGCATGGTAGGAGGGCCGAGTCGTCCGCCGATGGTAGTGGGGACACAAGAACAGGCTTCTGGGGTTCATACCCCACATATTTACTTAGCAGAGCAGCGCCTACATCTGCCGTGGACTATAGGAACTGAAGGTGATCTTCCATGGTAGAACTTATTACCTCTCCCCCCATTAAGGTCACGCACCAGACAGGAGATATATTGCAAAACAGGAACCGGTTTATTACTACAATGGCCCTGTTCATCCGATGGGCCATTATTATGAATCTCACAGAAATGTTGAGGCAATGTTCAGACAATGTTGCAGCAATGTTGAGGCATTTACTGTGAGACTGCCCCAGAATTTCCAAAGTAAATGTTCTAATACTGGTGACTGTATCAGTATGTATATACAGTATATGTTTTTATAAATATACAGATGTAGCGTATGAAATTTGTTGACTAGGGCTCATCTGTGACTCATCCATGGCTTGGCTATGGTCATCCAGCAGAATTATTTGTGGGGTGTTTATGTAATTGCAATTCAGTATGTGTGTCTGACAGGTGCACAATGAATATCTTTACCTACATTCTGATGCTCAGTAGCGATAAGGGAGCTGCATGGGAGTCGCATGGGAGCCAAAATTGTAAATCATTTTTTCTCAGTCCATGTTTAAGATGGCACATAAATGCGAAACAAGACCTGCTTTGATGTAGCAATCCATGCAATATCATGTGTGTTTTTGTTGTTGTTAATAAATCAGTTCTGTAGTATTAGATAATACTTCCAACATTTTTTTTTTAAATTCAACTCTTAATATCTTTTTTTAATGAGTTATAATATACTGAGTACCCTTTGATTTCTATAGCAGGGTTTAGCCCACTTCCCCAGCAGTGCAAGATCTTTGTAACACTTTCTTGTTTGTGATAATTTGTTGTCAATATTCCCAGCTGTAAACTTTAAATAGATAATGTTATCTTGGTATTATAAAAATGCATTGTAACTGCTGAAATACACTGACTAAAGGATTGATTGAAACGTAAAGGCAGCCATTTAGTAAGCCCTAGAAAGCAGGATTTTTGCTGATAGATCATGGGAGAATGAATTGATCGGCAGCTTAGGTCATTAGTTTTCAATAAAGGTACTCAAATGCAGCTTATATTAAAATAAAAAATATATATATTTAGTTTTTTTAAAGTGCGTGGACTGCTTCTTTATCTATGTTTATTTGAAATATTCTGCCATTCTAGACAGTACACCTAAGAGGGTAATTTTATCTGAGATCTACAGTGGCGACACTCTTTATTCTAACTCAGCTAGCTCCGCGAATTTCAGATTATCCCGGTTATGTGCGGTTTTGTGTCGTGTTCGCCCGGAGTGAATTGCGTTATTTTCGCGCCCGTGATTTAAGCATTTTATTCTCACTGTCTGCAATACTGCAATGCCGTGTAAAAACTCATGGGGGCGTTTGCGAGCTGTTGTCTTTGAAGTCTAATACCTTCGCGGTTCAACCTACGTCAGTACACAGTCTGTGCGTGCGCGCGCAGTAATAGTAAAATCGCATATTTAAAGTACATGCATTTGCGTGCTGTGCTGCTGTACGGTACTGTACTGTACAGTATGTCTCATTTGAAAATTGTTGAAATGCATAGGCGTGTACAGTACTCTAGCAGGGTAAAGGGAACCCTCGCTACTGACATTGTTTGAGTTGCTCTTTTGGCAATATTGTATCTCCTTTCACATGTCAGTGCTACACACTGTATCAAACATTTAGAAGCATTTAGAAACCATACACTGTATCATTGCATATACTTACCTGCCCTCTTAGAGGGTATAGAGCTACAGTAGCCTAGAATTTATTTGGGATACAAACTCCTTTTTGCTCTACCCTTCTACCCTTCCTCCACCTTATTTTTTATTTGCCGCTAACATAGGATGTACAGTACTGTATGTACTGAGGACCGTATATTTTGATTTCATTGCACACATTACAGTACATGTCTCCCGCACCATTCCTTTGAATGTGTGTCTGGTTTGAATCACATTCCTGCTTGACAGCAGGAAATTGCTGCGCTTGAAACTTCGCCCACCACTGCTTACTGTACAGTACCTGAGTGAGTGACCAAAAAGAAATTTAAAATAAAAAAAATTTGGGTTCCAGGTTTCTGCTCATTCTGACTTAGCCGCGCTGGTTTGAAACGGCTTTCTCCGCCATTACGGTCAATGATAGGACCTTCCTCGCCGGCGTGACCCTTTCTCGTCGCCATTACTGGTCGGAACCTGTTGGGGTCAAGTGAGAGGGTTCCTAACATCTATGGGCAAAATTAATTTTATTTGTAGGTGCCCTAGAACAGAAGTTCCTACGCCAATTGGCCGTGAACTTGACCGAGGCCCTAGTTCCCACGCCAATTGCGCGATTACCCTGATTCCGTTCTGTTGCCACGAGAGGGTCGCTATTTGCCATGCAATCTGGCCTGAACTAGGACTACATGGTGACCGAATCTGAGCCCTCTAGGTTGAACAGAACCGGAGTTATGGGTTCCAGGTTTCTGCTCATTCTGACTTAGCCGTTTCAAAGCAGCGCGGCTTTCTCCGCCATTACGGTCAATGATAGGACCCTTCTCGCCGGCGTGACCCTTTCTCGCTGCCATTACTGGTCGGACCCTGTTGGGGTCAAGTGAGGGGGTTCCTAACATCTAGAGGCAAAATGAATTTTATTTCTAGGCGCCCTATAACAGAAGTTCCCACGCCAATTGCCCTAGTTCCCACGCCAATTGCTCTTTTTTGACAATGTTGCCGATATTGCGGCTTTGCGGTCTGGCAGTAAAAAAACAGTGCAGTAAGCCTCGACATTTGTTACACTGTCAAAGGAGCAAATGGAAACAATGTAAGACAAATCAACATGTTCTTTTATTGGTGGAGTCAGTACAAAAACATTTATTTACAAATACTGTACAATGTTGAAACATTTTAAGTGCACAGCAATTCAACACATCAACAGGTGTATGGTTTACTGCTACAGTACATGTGTGAAAACATTTGTCAGTCAGTATGGTTTACAGTCACATGTTTTAAATACAATATATTCTTTAATATCTTTAAAATATAAATATATAAATATAATTTAAAATAATCCGTTCTGTGGGTCTGAGCGGGTTGAAATTGCACCAGTACAGTCCTAGAGGGCAGCAAACAGGGCAAGTTTTCAGGGCAACCTTGAAAACCGTGCCTGTTTGCAGCCCCAAGGGACTGGAGTCTCACATGTCCTGTGTAAAAAAACAAACAACAATGCTTTGCTCATTTTCTGCAGTTACTGTAGTCATTGTGTTTTTAATCCGTCCCTAGCCAAGCGTCAATCGGCTGACTGCGCCTGCGTGTACTCTAATCCTGTGAGAGATGGGAACTTGATGCTTACAGCGCATGAGTCACCCTACCCTACAAACCCCCTCTCTCCACAGAGTCGTTAATCTTCTGAATATTGCAATTGTGTTCTTAATCCGTCCATAGCCGAGCTACAAAGCCTCAGTGCGCCTGCGTGTAATCACACCATCCTCCCCCCCCAACCCTTAGAGGCTTTGTTTACAGTAACGCTTTGGAAAATACCTTCTCGATTTTGAAATCTAAATCTGATGTGCACAGCATTGTGAGAATTGAGAGTAAAAAAAACATTAACTGATTCATGTTGTTTTGTTATTCATTCTTATACTGTCGGGGGGGGGGGTGGTTGTTGTCAATGATTATGATTAGCAGGAAAGTGAATAAATATTTATTTTATTTTGTCAGGACCCAAAAAATACAAATATAAAAATAATCATGAATAATACATAATGCAGTTTTTATTAAGTTCTTTTGGCAGATTGAAATTGGATAACCATTTAGAAAACATTTGTAAAACATGGGGAAACATGAATAATGCACATTTATAAGAATATTATTTAATAATATATACTGTAATGTACTGTATAATATATATACTGTATACTGTATATATAGTAATATTATTTTTTCCGTCTTTATATTTCCTCATTCTGTCTTCAGTACAGTAGTTCATTGAGAGAGGAGAGATTTTGTATACATCATTACTGCTGTTTATATACTGTACATTTTACTGTACAAACAGATTAGAGTGGACACAAAACCCACCTCCCCCCAGGCCACCCTTTTTTCCTGAAACGACAAGAAAACAAAAAATGAGTGCAGTTACTGTACTGTATGTGCGTACTGTATTATGGCATTGTGTGATGTGTAGAACTACTGTAGGTGGCTGGTGCTGCTTTCTCTGGAAAGAAAAAAATTGAGCAGTTAGTAGGCAGTTACTGTAGTACTGTCAAACTAGTCTACTGTATATTGTGACTACTGTTAAATTCTATGTACTGTAACCTGATGGCTGGTGCTGCTCTCTCTGTAAAGAAAAAACTAACTACTGTATACTCTGACTATCTGGAAAGAAAAAATATGTGCCATACTTACCTGTATCATACTGTACTTACAATACTACAGCACAGTACTACTTTCCTGTTGCTTGCCCATTACGCGCGATGACAATGGGCAACACAGTGGCAATATGGTCTATATATTTATTGCAGCGTTCCACGGTGAGTACATCGTTCCAAAAACTCATTATGCTTTCAACAACTCGTCCTTTTTGGAGGGTTTCGCCACTTTCCGGATATAGTCCTTCAGCTGATGCCAGACCATTTCGATCGGATTGAAGTCTGGCGATCTGTCATTGGAAAAAAAGGACAATTGGTTTAAGAGCTAAAAACAGTGGGGAACAAAAATGGGACACGGTCTACTGCACTTACTCCGCTGGCGTCTTCACCCAGTTGATGCCCGCTCAAGGATATGCGCCGTTGACGCGGTGTGCTTCGGATCGTTGTCCTGGTAGAAGCGGTGACCATTGGGGAACTCGCGTGTGATGTATTGCACTATCTCGAGCACAATGTTGTCTTGGAAGAAAGCTTTATTCATGATTCCTATAGCAAGAAAAGAAAAGTGCTCGAAAAACTGCACAATAGTACAGTACAGTGCATACAGTAAGGCAACACTAGTAAAGTACAGTGCATTAGGCAACATTATATTTGATAAATGTTACCTTCAAAGATGACAATGCAACCCGGTCCATGCCTAGAGATGGCACCCCACACATGCAGCTTCACAGGGTGTTTTGGCCGCGGCTTCAAAGATATACGGCCTTTTTTGTGGAATGCAAAGCTTGCAAATCTCTCCAGCGACACAGTAGACTCATCAGTGAAGATGCAATCCTGGAAAGTCTCACCACTGTCAATCCATGCCTGGTCCTGGACCACTCTATTGATTTTGTTTGCGTCCCGTATCATGGGGTACGCTCTGTAATGACAAGGAATAAAAATTTGTAGCGGCACAGTACAGTACAGTTTGCTAAACAACACTTTTACCTCCTGTACTGTCCAGTACTAACCTCACACGTCCATATTTCCATCCAATGCTGCATTTCATCTTCTTTATGCGGCTCTCGGATACAGTCAGATTGTGCTTTTCCTGCAGAGTGTTTTTAACCCTTAATGCACTCCTCTCATCATTCTCCTCACTTATTTTGTCCACCAGAAGAGTTGTCTCCCTACAATGTAAATGTATATAAATATAATGCTGTAATATAAATATAAATATACCAAAAATATATACTGTTGTAATATAAATATAAATATACATCCTATATATACCGTTGTACGATAAATAGAAATATACAAAAATGTATACTGTACTGTACTATAAATATAAATATACAAAATTTATATACTGTTGTACTATAAATATAAATATACAAAATATATATACTGTTGTAATAGAAATAGAAATATACATCCTATATATACCATTGTACGATAAATAGAAATATACAAAAAATGTTTACTGTTGTACTATAAATATAAATATACAAAATATATATACTGTTGTACTATAAATATAAATATACAAAATATATACAGTATACTGTTGTAATAGAAATATAAATATACATCCTATATATACCGTTGTACGATTAATATAAATATACAAAAAATGTATACTGTTGTACTATAAATATAAATATACAAAATATATACAGGCATACCCCGCTTTAAGGACACTCACTTTAAGTACACTCGCGAGTAAGTACATATCGCTCAAAAGGAAAACGGCAGCTCACGCATGCGCCTGTCAGCACGTCCTGAACAGCAATACCGGTTCCCTACCTGTACCGAAGCTGTGCGCAAGCGGGGAGACTATAGAGCCTGTTACAAATGCGTTATTTACATCAGTTATGCACGTATATGACGATTGCAGTACAGTACATGCATCGATAAGTAGGAAAAGGTAGTGCTTCACTTTAAGTACATTTTCACTTTACATACATGCTCCGGTCCCATTGCGTACGTTAATGCGGGGTATGCCTGTATACTGTTGTACTATAACTATAAATATACAAAATATATATACTGTTGTAATAGAAATATAAATATACATCCTATATATACCGTTGTACGATAAATAGAAATATACAAAAAATGTATACTGTTGTACTATAAATATAAATATACAAACTATGTTGTAATATAAATCAACAGAAATAACAACAGTATTAGATACTGAACTGTACTGTAGATGTACTGTACTGTATGAACAGTACAGTACGTACAGTTTTCTATATTTTTTTTTGTTAAGTTTTATAAATATACTTACGCGTTAGTTACCCTTGGTGCCCTTTTGCAGTCTGTTTTTTCCGTTTGCATGATAGCTCACGGTGGCTGCTGGCACAACGAGGTCAGAAGTAGCTAACCAGCGCTGGATAGCAGCAATTCGGTGTCCGCTCGTGTACATCTCCTTAATTCGCATGCTGAGATCCTTTGAAATCTTTTTAACAGGCATTGCTGCGAGTAGAAATAAATACAAACACAAGAATGTATATTCGATGTTTAGTCGATGTGTATTCTATGTGCAGTCAATACACAAAATGGATGGTGTATTTATACGGTAATGACTCACATTAGAGTACACCCACTTTCAACACCTGTACCTGGTCGCCATGCATAAAAGGTTACACACTTTGCATAGCCCACCACTCGATGATCTTTATCTGAACTTGCCCTTGTCCAGATACTGCATTGTGCCACCTGCTTCCATGGAGCAACCCCGATTCTATGGACGCAGGAACCCACTCGCCTCTGCCGTGCCTGTCAAGCTGAAAAAGCGAAAGGCGGTTGCCTTTTCCATGCCAAGGCAAAAGCGACAGGCTAAGGCCAATAAAGAAAACCTTCTGCTGACCCCAAAGGTTAAGGGTTTTCTTAGACGTAAGCCTCATTATGTCAAGAAGATATACGGTGATGTACTCTCGACGCAAAACGAATGGGAGCCAACCCATCGAACCCGCAGACCACCTCCTCACATATGCTTCGACGACTCTGCTGTAGCTGTCCCGGAAATCTTCAGTCCGTCTTCTCCACCCCCATCTTCTCCGGTTCCATCCGACGACGACGCAGCCTCTGAAATCCACGGGTCACTGTCTCCTTTGCTCTTGGACGACTCTGCTTCTCGCCCGGAAATCCAAAGGTCACTTTCTCCATCCCTCTTCGACGACGCTGCCGCTTCTCCTCTACCGGGTATCCACAGGTCACCTCCTCCACTCTTCCTCGATGTCGATGCCGCTTCTTTCCATGGAACCCCCATCTCATCCTCCGTTGCACCCATCCCCCCAGATGTCCAGACGCCATGCACAAGAAGCAGCTCGTTAGACCGGATACTGAATGGGATAACTGTGGATCTCCCCGGGAATTCTATTGTGCTAGCAAAGATAGATCTGCTTCTGGAGACCATGTTAAATGTTGAGCAACGGATGCTACAAATGGATCAACGGATGGATCGACGGATGGAGAAGATAGAGGCTGACATAGAGGGCATACATTATTTGCTCGGTGCTAATACCCCTGTTTCCCCGACGCCGGAGCAGGGGGGTGACATGGATGTAATGAATGGGACCTTCGACCCCCTTCCATCACCAAGCGCACCCCCTCCACCAGAAGATGTAGTGTACATGTATGCCGTTGAGGAGGACATGACAACCCCGTCAAGATCACGCCAGGAGACAACACGGCAACCACGACCGGAGGAAAGCTTCCTCCCAGACAACCTACCATCGCCCGTCGCCTCAAGCACACCCGCTTCCAAAAGACCTACACCCGCTCGCATCGATACTTTGCCCGACATCACCCTGTGTGATCTGCTACCGGTGCTCAGGGAGAAGTATAGGGTGAAGAGTGCTGGTGTACCCCACAAGTATGCCTTGTTCATTTTTAAGCACCATGTTCCCTACTCGTTGTACTGCGACTGGGCCTTCAAAGTGAACTACGATGGGAATCGCGTAAAAAAGGCGCTTCCTGCAAATTTAAGGAAAAACATTGTGGATGAAATGCGGTGCTTTTATACAATTACAGATCCTGTAACGAAAGGCGTTCGAGACTGCATTAATGGCATTTTGCGCCATGCAAGGATTCGGCCATGGACGGACAATGTGGAGGACTTCTGTTAGACCATACTGTTGTGCTGAACTGTATTGTACTGTACATGTTTTGCCCTACAGTACCTGCTGTACTTAAAAAAAGGAGATGTTGTTGTGTTTTTTTTTTTACACAGGACATGCACGACTCCAGTCCCTGGGGGCCGCAAACAGGCACGGTTTTCAAGGTTGCCCTGAAAACTTGCCCTGTTTGCTGCCCTCTAGGACTGTACTGGTGCAATTTCAACCCGCTCAGACCCACAGAACGGATTATTTTAAATTATATTTATATATTTATATTTTAAAGATATTAAAGAATATATTGTATTTAAAACATGTGACTGTAAACCATACTGACTGACAAATGTTTTCACACATGTACTGTAGCAGTAAACCATACACCTGTTGATGTGTTGAATTGCTGTGCACTTAAAATGTTTCAACATTGTACAGTATTTGTAAATAAATGTTTTTGTACTGACTCCACCAATAAAAGAACATGTTGATTTGTCTTACATTGTTTCCATTTGCTCCTTTGACAGTGTAACAAATGTCGAGGCTTACTGCACTGTTTTTTTACTGCCAGACCGCAAAGCCGCAAGATCGGCAACATTGTCAAAAAAGAGCAATGATCACGCAATTGGCGTGGGCAATTGGCGTGGGAACTTCTGTTCTAGGGCACCTAGAAATAAAATTCATTTTGCCTCTAGATGTTAGGAACCCCCTCACTTGACCCCAACAGGGTCCGACCAGTAATGGCGGCGAGAAAGGGTAACGCCGGTGAGGAGGGTCCTATCATTGACCGTAATGGCGGAGAAAGCCGCGCTGCTTTGAAACGGCTAAGTCAGAATGAGCAGAAACCTGGAACCCATAACTCCGGTTCTGTTCAACCTAGAGGGCTCAGATTCGGTCACCATGTAGTCCTAGTTCAGGCCGGATTGCATGGCAAATAGTGACCCTCTCGTGGACACAGAATAGAGTCAGGGTAATGGTAAAGTTTAGGTTTCTGCCATTGACTTGCATGGCAGAAAAAAGCCACTTTTGTAATGTGCTTTTAAACTGTATTTTTGTATATCCGGTTCCGGGGGACGTGGAAGGCTGATATTTGGCCACTATGGCAAGGGTCCTTCCGCATGAGGACCAGGCAAATTTCAACCCGCTCAGACTCACAGAACGGATTATTTTAAATTATATTTATATATTGATATATTTATATTTGAAAGATATTAAAGAATATATTGTATTTAAAACATGTTACTGTAAACCATACTGACTGACAAATGTTTTCACACATGTACTGTAGCAGTAAACCATACACCTGTTGATGTTTTGAATTGCTGTGCACTTAAAATGTTTCAACATTGTACAGTATTTGTAAATAAATGTTTTTGTACTGACTCCACCAATAAAAGAACATGTTGATTTGTCTTACATTGTTTCCATTTGCTCCTTTGACAGTATAACAAATGTCGAGGCTTACTGCACTGTTTTTTTACTGCCAGACCGCAAAGCCGCAAGATTGGCAACATTGTCAAAAAAGAGCGTGGGAACTAGGGCAATTGGCGTGGGAACTTCTGTTCTAGGGCACCTAGAAATAAAATTAATTTTGCCTCTAGATGTTAGGAACCCCCTCACTTGACCCCAACAGGGTCCGACCAGTGATGGCGGCGAGAAAGGGTCACGCCGGCGAGGAGGGTCCTATCATTGACCGTAATGGCGGAGAAAGCCGCGCTGCTTTGAACCGGCTAAGTCAGAATGAGCAGAAACCTGGAACCCATAACTCCGGTTCTGTTCACCCTAGAGGGCTCAGATTCGGTCACCATGTAGTCCTAGTTCAGGCCGGATTGCATGGCAAATAGCGACCCTCTCGTGGCAACAGAACGGAGTCAGGGTAATCGCGCAATTGGCGTGGGAACTAGGGCCTCGGTCAAGTTCACGGCCAATTGGCGTGGGATCTTCTGTTCTAGGGCACCTAGAAATAAAATTCATTTTGCCCATAGATGTTAGGGACCTAGCACTGTATACTGTAGAAGACACATAATGTAAATGATACTGTACATGTAGAATAAATGCATAGTTTTATTTTTTCGGTTTATTACACAGTATACTGTACGGCCGGAACAAGGGCAAAAAAACTGTAGACGTGGGGTTTTAAATCCGATTCAGCAATGTGCAGGCATTGTCACACAATGCGATATTATCCATCGAAATCCCCCCATTAGCCGTTTTTTCTTCTGAGTAAAAACAAAAAGAAAAGTTTTAATGTACAGTAATGGTCAGCCCCCTAAAGAAGTACCCAGCCAGCCCCACCAATAATTTTCTCCTGTTCACATGCTCATGCGCCTAGCGTTCCACCAATTGTTCAGTATCTGCAGTACAGTACTGTAGAAGCCGCTCAGCCAATGATACTGCTTACAGGAGAATCGCTTGACTTTGGAATCGCACCGATATTTATACAGTATTGTCAAAATAAAAAAAACACAGAAATTAATACGGTAACAATACTCACCATAGTATTTCCCATTCAGCTGGCGCCGGCGCCGGTCCATTGCCAGTCCAGCTTTCTTGATCATCCACGTCGATAGTTTGCAGCTGGACTAGTCCACCTGTAGTCAGCTGGTGAGGCTGGAAATTGCTTAGGTACATGCAAGCTTCATCAAAACTGCACGCGAAATCCGGCTCAGCCTCAGGCTCAGGCTAAGGGTTTATAGAACACACAAGATGGCGCTCAATACCTAAACACAGTGAATAATATGTAAACACTTAATGGAAAAACTATGTATATAAATGTGAAGGTAAACACAAAATACAAAGTAAAAATAAAAATAAAAACACTCAAACCCTTAGACGGACTGTTTCAAGGTCCACACGAAACATAGGAAGAAAAAACCAGGGGAGCGTAGATACCTTTAAAAAGAAAAAAAGACAAACATAGTGCAACCTGTAGCAAAATATGTTATAAGGAGCTCCCAGCTGGGCACCACATACTAAGGCCAATGCCTAATGGGATATATCAGCAGGAACAATTCGGAGGAGATAATCTTTAGAAAAGAGAAGCACACATGCAGTATCCAATAAAATACAGTTTATCCAAAAATGATAAAAGTGGAGGCTTACAGAATCCCAATGGGAAAACAGCATTGACGGTGGTGATCTCAAGACCACATCACAGCGTCTCTATGTCAGCAAACCGCCACGGTACACTTCAGCCTGGAGCCGTCTCGTCACTTCCGGTCTTGGGGCCGTCACGTCACTTCCGAACGCGAAACGCGTTGAGCGTGACCTATTAATCAAGAAGGAGAGAGTGCCTGGGTATCCGTAGCTGTTTTCCTACCGGCGGCGCAACCGGAAGTGACGTGACGGCCCCAAGACCGGAAGTGACGAGACGGCTCCAGGCTGAAGTGTACCGTGGCGGTTTGCTGACATAGAGACGCTGTGATGTGGTCTTGAGATCACCACCGTCAATGCTGTTTTCCCATTGGGATTCTGTAAGCCTCCACTTTTATCATTTTTGGATAAACTGTTTTTTATTGGATACTGCATGTGTGCTTCTCTTTTGTAAAGATTATCTCCTCCGAATTGTTCCTGCTGATATATCCCATTAGGCATTGGCCTTAGTATGTGGTGCCCAGCTGGGAGCTCCTTATAACATATTTTGCTACAGGTTGCACTATGTTTGTCTTTTTTTCTTTTTAAAGGTATCTACGCTCCCCTGGTTTTTTCTTCCTCAGGCTAAGGGTTGTCACTGACGGCGGGACCGTCATTGGAAGCCGGTGCTGGTGCATTTCTTGGCAGCGACTGTCGTTTCTTAGTTGGTTTTATCACGACCCTTCGCCTTTTGCCGCCTTCATGATCATAGATACCGGAAAAATCCGGTGATACACACCAATACCCTCCAACAAATACGATGAAAACGATGAAAACAGGGATCGCTACATAACCTTTTCCTTATTGCACGCTTCCACGTATGAGGAGTTGGCGAAAATTTGTAAAAGTCATAGTTTTCGATAAAATACTGATAAATTTGAACAACTGTTGCCATCTTATCCTCTTTTGCATTAATCGCGGCACATATCAATTACGCGTAACTTCTGTCGGGTTTTTGGAAAGCGGGCTGCACTTGAACACTCATGGCGGGCGGGTCTGAGGGGAATACTGTAACCGAAACTGGTCTTTGTCTTTCTTTAATATGAAAAGCCTAAATTGATACATTTTTGCAACCTCTTCCTTCAGTCTCAAGGCCAAGTTACAATGGCACACTGTGGTACAGTATCTTTTTTAAACGAAACACCTGCAAGCCGACACATTACTGAAGCGCATGCGCATTACAATTCATGAATATCTGCCATCTGGCGGACACGCGAAGCATTGAAGCCTATTAAATCCGAACCATTATCAATAAACGCATCAACCGTTGGGAACGCAAAATGAACGCGGCATGCGCCAGGTGAAGAGCGTCGTATTCCAGGAACAAGCCAGGGAAAAACCGGTGATTTGTTAGAATAAAAGCTGCCGGAGCAGTATATAGGGATACTGTAAGGTAACATAATTCATGCATCTATTTCTCCTTTAAATAAATATCTAATAATTATTTTAAATGTGTACCTGTAAAAGATACAGCAAGAAGATGTCGGTTGAAGAAGATTGTATTATTTCAAAAAGTCTTTGCATTATTTTAGTTATTGTTAAATTCATGTTATTATCCTTTTTTGGCAGATTCGGCACACAATTGAACATCAACACCTTGTTCATGTAGGAAATACATCCAGTGATAAAGGATAATGAAGGTAATGTATGCGTTCCATTCAATTGTTTATACCTGTAATGTGCATGCATTCCATACAGTTCATAAATACAGTTTGCATGCGCAGAATATCTATAATAGCTCCAAAGAACATTCATGCACACAAATGCAATAACACGCATATGCATTTAAACCAGGTTTCAAAGATCACGCATGCACAGACATTCAATGACAAGCAAATGTATTCCATACAGGTTCCATAGTACACACCCAGTTTATTGACAGTCCACAGTGTAAGTCATGCATCTATTTCTTCTCGGTTATTAAAAAATGGGGTTTTGTCTTCACCATACAGGTGTGTAGAAACACGTCATGCCACAATCAAAATAAATCTCTGTGGATCAAAGAAAAGCAGTTATTGATTCACATTAGTCTAGAAAGGGTTAAAAATAACATTTCTAAGGATTTGGGGCTCCATCAATCCACTGTCACACATGGAGAAAGTTCAAGACCACAGTCACTCTACCCATGAGTGGTTATCCTACCAAAATCTTTCCAAGAACAAACTAGAAAATCATCCAGGAAGTCACAAAGAACATTCAAGGATTTGCAGGCCACTGTAGCCTTGGCTAATTTGAGGATTCATGACTCAACTATCAGAAAAAGACTGAACAAGAAGGGTGTTCATTGAAGAATAGCCAGGAGGAAACAACTACTCTCTAAAAATAACATTGCTGCCATCCGAAGTTCAAAGAGCACAGAGATGATCCACAATAATTTTGGAACAATGTTCCCTGGACAGACGAGTCAAAGGTAGAAATTTTGGCCTCAATGAGAAACGTTATGTTTGGATAAAACCAAAACTGCGTTCAAACAGAAGAATGTCATCCCAACCGTCAAGCATGATGGTGGGGGTGTAATTGTTTGGGGCTGCTATGGGACCTCAGGACTTGGATGGTTTGCCATCATTGACACAACAATGAATTATGCATGCTATCAAAAGATTTGTCTGTGAGCTGAAGCTGCAGCAAAAGTGGGTCATGAAGCAAGACACTGCTCCTAAACATAAAACAATATCTACAAAAGAATGGCTGCTGAAGAAGACATTTTGCATTTTAGAATGGCCTAATCAAAGTCAGGACGTAAACCCCATCAAAATGTTGGGGCAGGGCCTGAAGCGAGCTGTCCATGCAAGGAAGCCCTAAAATGTCACTGAGTTGAAGCAGCTCTATAAGGAGGAAAGGGCCAAAATTCCGCAAAACTGATGTGAGAGACTGATCAGCAGTTACAGGAAATGCGTAGTTGAAGTTATTGCTGCTCAAGGACGTGCCACAAGGTACTAAATCTAAAGGTTCACATACTTCTTTACACATGGATATTGAATGTTTAATAATTTGTGGATAACTAAATGTTGAAAAAGTATCATGTTTTTGTGTAATTTGTTTGATAAGGTTATCATTATCTATTTTTAGGAGTAAGATTAAGATCTAATAACATTTTAGGTTTGAAATATATAAAAATCCTAAGTGGTTCACTACCTTTTTTTCTCCACTGCATATACATTCACACACTTGTTTCTGAGGGGTCTTGTGAAGTGTTTGAACACTTCTATTTTACTGACGCTTTTTTATTCTTACAAATCTTAGGTTGCCTTTGAAAGACAATGGTAGTGGCCTTTCTCATTTATGATATCCCCATATTTGTAAGAACACAAATCTGCCTGGTCTTGGGGGTCAAAGTGCAAACTACTCTGGATCAGAAGAACCTAACCATTTTTATATTATCTGTCATAGAAAGGGGCAATCTGTACAATCTGTATAGCCTATGTCTGACAGATTAAAGTGACCCATCGCAGGATACTGTTCATTGTCTACTTTCAGAAAATATAAGTCATGTCTTGTTGCATCATTGTTTAGTTACTGTAATTACATGAGACAATAGTACCACGTTAAAATCTGTGTAATACTACTTTGGGACAAACCATTATTTTCTCATATAAAAACATTAACTACAGATGCAGCAGCCGTTATTGAAATAAATCACGACGCCGTTTTCGTGTCCACGCGGCATGAACGACGCCAATCGCCCTAGGCACACGTGTTTATCGCTGTTGCTTTGTTCGAATTTCATGGATTGTGTGCAATTAAATGAATGAATTGTAATGTGTACAGTACTGTGCTACTGTGTCAATTTCAGGTGTTTAAAAGCCAGAACACTAAAATGCCATTTTATGCACTCGCGTCTCAAGGCGGTACGGTTGGAAGAAATACTGCGCCATGACATAGGTATTCCGAGGTATACACCGCATGATTTGTTAAAATAATGGCCTCTGCATCTGTACAAATAGGAAATATATTGGATGTTATATTTTTTTAAATTGGACAAAATGATTGGTTATATGTTGTGTAATATTTCCCATTCGTGTAATATTTCCCATTCAGGAAAATGTAGATATTACATACCGCTTTGAATTTTTTTTTTAAATCCCAATAATTTTTGCATGTACAGTAGTGAGATTGGTGAAGGCACATGACCTAACATCCATTTTGAACAAACACCTAATCAAAGTGTAACATGTTCGGGAAAAAATGGTGTATGGGTTACTAGGATACAATATACAGTACTACAAAACTGAGACACAAATCATTGTTTAGAAATGTAAGTGCAACAATCTTTACATTTCCTTGGCCATGTATGGGTAAACTGCCTGGCAGTAATGCTCTTTTTTTTATGAAGTGTTTGTAACTTGTCTGTTGTTTCTCTGTTTTTCTTTTCATTATACAGTATACAATAAACTTACTGTACTATATTATGCTAAGTTTATTAACTGGGAGTTGTATAAATCTTTTAAAGTTAGTTTGTTAAAATTGCAGCATGTTTTAGCAATTGTACATTATTGCATATTATTATATTAAGCAATGTTTTGGAACAATTACTAAAGCGATACAAGAAAATAGTTTTCATAGAAATAGACCCAAATTACTCCATTCAAAAATAATATGTCCTCTAATTTTTGTCAAATGATGAAGTGAAAGTACTAATTTATACATTCATAAAATTCCAGCATTTGCTTTACAACAATTAAATGTGCCATGCTTCCTATTTCCATACAATGTAAATATGAATTGTGCGGGTTTGTGTAGATATAAATCTAAAAAAAAATGATTATAATTCAATGTTACTATTTAGACATGTTTTATGTACTGACACCTTATCATTTAAAGAAACAATGAGCAGCTTGTTAGCAAAAGACTTGAAAAATGTTGAATGATTATGATAATTATGCTGATGACTATATTCAAACAATGTGAAATCTGCCAGCTTGGTTTACAAGCTTCTAAAACAGGCAATGGGATTTTGTTTTGTTTTTTATCACAGAATGAATACACACGTGGGGGTCTATATACTAAGCATCGCAAATAGCTTTTTTGGCAGAAAATTGGCATGTCAAACTAAATGTCAATTCCACTTGTGTGCACTGTATGTACTAAGCGCACATTTCTCCATGAGCACCAGCTGTGTCAAAAAATATTTTTTTTTTGCTGGTGCACAGGAATTGATTGTGCTTGGTGTATACAGTATGTGCAAATGGTACAGTATGTACAAAAAAGAGTATTATGTGCCACAAAATAAATTAAAAATCAGTCAGAAGCATAAACCCTAAAAAATACTCTTAATAGTGTTAGCGCAGCATTAAATTGCTGCATATGTATCATCCAAAATGGTTTATTTGATGCAGGACGGATGTTTCATTATATAATTTTAAATATGTATTATTTTCACATAATATCTATTTTAAATCATAATAAATTAATAATCGATATTTACTAATACTAGCTATAAAAATGTACATCATTTTGTTTTAATTTAAATTCAAATCTTTTGTAAAAAAAATGTATGACTTTTTGGCATTGAAATATTGACGCACGTAGAAATACTTAAATAGAATCTTAGTGCATATGCCCCATGGAGTTTACAGTGTGAACCAAGTAATATTCACTTTAAAATATATTATAATTACTGTATATGTTTGAGTACAATAAAGATAAATATTGAAAAAATTGTGAAGTTAAATTAAAACAGAATAATCCTAATTATGGAAAAGGAATCAAAATAATAAATTCTTCAGCACTTTTAATATACAGTTTTTTTTGTCACAACATGAAATAGAGTTTTTTTTTAAAGTAATATATATAGGAATATACAGTATAGTGAATCAGTTCATAATTAAAAAATAAAACATTTTTCAAAATGTGGAATGTCTTAATGTAAAAAAAGAAGCAACATGAACATTATTATAATGATGTATATTCAACAGAAGCAACAATGAATATCAAAAACATTGTTTTCCTTGAGAACACCTTATTGTACTGCTGCTGTAATAAGATGCATTTAAAGCAGCCTCAAACAGTTGTTACACTTGGTCAAGGATTGGCTTTTTAGAGTATTGATAGCATGAGTCACATGATCTAACGCTCCATTGTATCATTTACTGAAGGAGACACCTTTTAAATGTCAGCAAAGCTGAAGCCTCTAGAGACTATTATAAAGATAGTATAGTACCACTTAACTCTTAATTGAAGCACACCCAGAGAGATGCATTTTTTAGTGAAGCAATGAAATCCATGAATGTAAATATGTATGTATGTGTACATATATATATATATATATATATATATATATATATATATATATACACACACACACACACACACACACACACACACACACACACACACACACACACACACACACACACACACACACACACACACACACACACACACACACACACACAATTGCTGCTAAAATAAATAATGACAACCCTTAGAATAACTCTTACTATATTATTTTATGGCAACCAAAAGCAGTTTGAAAAGAATTGCATCAGATTTGGTAATATGTTAATAATTCACTGTACTATATCATTTGTATTCAATTTGTGAGTCATTGCTGTGATGAGTAGTGACTAATGTTTCTACATTTAATTTCTCATCATGTCTTTCTCTCTGTTACTGAACTAAAGAACCTTTATGTATAAAGGAACATTTTGTAGAAACTAAATAAGAGAAGAGTACAATAACATTTTAAACTAACTCTATACACATACCGGTAGCAAAAAAACTACAAAGCATCGAAAAGCAATTAGTGAAATACTGTACTGTAAAGCAGGGGTGCACAAACTTCTTGATCTGCACTCCCCTGCCCGGGAGCCACAGCGTTCGCGCCCCCCCCCCCCGCGTTCCCACCCCTCCCCCTCTCCAATGACAGCATCAAATGACGTCGCAGCTCATGTGACGTCACATCACGTGACTCACATCATGTGACCCAGCTGCATCATTTGACACGCGTTGCCATGGCGACACGTGACATCACATCACACCGCCGCGTCATTTAACGCTCCACTGCCATGGAAACGCGTCATCGAAGACCCGGCAGAGAGCAGGTAAGTGAGTTACAGAGGCCTCACTCTTCCACTGGCATTTAATTTAAATGCCGTGGGGAAAAGCGTGGTGCTTCTGTAACTGTAATAATAATAATGGAGACTGCAGCTGTGTTCTGTAACCGCCTGTGCCCCCTTATAAATTCTCCCGCCCCCCGGGATGCGCACCCCCCAGTTTGCGCACAGCTGCTGTAAAGCATTTAAATTCTTCAAGTTCAATCAATATCAAGTTCAATATTCATTATATTTTATGTATGGTGCATAAATACTTTTAATTGTGTTTATTATTGTATTTTTAAGCATAGTTTATTGTTATTTAAATTCTTGAAATTCTTTTTTTTTCTTATAAAATAAACATTCTTTTGTATTTTATTACAGTAGCCTTCCCAAGTCGTTTTAAATTAGATAGGAAATTTCCAAATTCACCTGCTCACACAGTAGTTCCAGGAAACTGAATTTATCATAATAATCAAACATGCTTTGTGTAAAGACTTGTAAATTAAAATGATGCAGACTAAAGCTTTCTGTGAAGTCATGAAGTCTGTGATTTCAGAATAATACAATGCTGCCACCATGTGGCATACAAACACTTCCCAAACATTTTTTGAGAATGAAAGAAGTAAAACAATTGGGTCTACTGTATGTATAGTATTTGATTACTCAATGGACCATTCTTGATTTAACTTGATACTTATAAGGCATTTTAAACAATCAACACTAAGCGTCAATATATCAGTTATTACTGTCTTGTTTGCCCAGCATACAGCTGTTCAGTTTTGAGACACTGGTTAAAATAGAAGTTGAAATAACAGAGAATTGAAAAAAAAATATGATATAAGATAACCCACAAAATAATGTTGACTGTATTGCATCAGTCAGCATATAAATACATTTTCCCTTTGGGTTAATTAAACCCACCAGGTCTTTAGAGATCGGGATAAATTAGAAGAAAGAATATTAATATTTTAATACGTGCTTCTGATGCATATTTATGTAATTTTATATTTATTTCTCTATGTGTGAAGCAAATTACATCATATTTATACTGTATATGCTCCAAAAAATGCTCAGGGCCCTTTTCTTTTATTTCTACTTAATACACTTTTGATCAGAACTATTTTTGTCTGCATACTGTAGAATATGGCAGCAAAGTTTCAAGCAGGAATCACAACACAAAAAAAGAGAGGTTTGAGTGACTGCACAGAGCTTAGTAACTAGAGATGGTTGAAGCTGCCTGAATTCGATCCATGGATTTTCCCAGTCCTTCAGGCCAAATCGCATCCACTTTAGGCCACTCGATTTCTTTTAAATCCGATCATGGTGATCGGATCCTCGAGTTTTATAGAAGCCGACATCGGATCTTAGCCACATTAACCCGCTCAGATTCTTTAAAATCTTACCATGGGGTTCAGATTCTCGGATTTTGGATTTATATTGATTCCGAGCTCAGATTCAACAAAATTAAAAAATGGAGGTCTAAATAGCTTCTACCTGCAGGCATATGCACACCAATTTTGGTAGGGGAAGGGAGAGGGTGTGCTGGGGATTAGGGAAGAGAAACAGCAAGAGATATACACACACACACACACACACAAAGAGTAAAAAACACAGGCACGTAGACACACCCATTTGTAGACACATTTTTTGTGTTTTCTATGTTGTTAAATATTATTTTCTTTTTGATTTGTAATTAGTGAAATATTATTCACTTTTAGTTTTTAATTTAGTTCATATTTTTTGGGGGGGAGTGGGGGCAGGAGGATATGAGTGGTGGCAGCCAGGGCAGGAGGGACTATGCCCATGCCCCTCCTATGAGATCGATGAGGCCAAGTTACCCACCATTAATCATGAGTGACTTTGTGGTGTTACACTGCACGATTTGTCATGCTGCAGTGTTTGGGGAAGGAGTGGAGCATGCCTGGGGATGAGAGGTATCCTGCAACATTTAAGGAACAGCCAAGCATGATGTTTGGGAGAGGGTACGTAAACAAACCTCTGCGTCATGTCTCTCCAGACATGATGATTCAGTTCTGGGTCATCGTGCAAGAGCCACCACCCTTATCCCCTTAAAATGAGGCATCTGTCACCCACGCCTTCTCTTCCATGGCACACCAGGCCCAGTCGTGCTATACAGTCAACCACTGCTGTGAGAAGTGACTCGGTTGCTTCACCACCCATCTCCCCGCCTGTTGAACTACCTCCTTCTCCCCCACATCCACCACCAACACAGAGACAATGGGGCCAGAGATTGAGAGAAAAAGTAGGCTTCAGAGAATGGGACAGGTTGGGGTGCCACAGAACAAACATTGAAACCATTTACATGACATTTGTGAGGGTGCAATTCCTGTATTGTGGGCACATTGTTATTAATGGTGAGGTAGTTGAAGAGACATGGACATGTGCCATTAGTGAACATTTGAAACTGCACCACCGCTGGAAATTCCACCATTTGGAACAGTCATGGCCATCCTTACGGAATGCTAATGATCCTTTAGTTGTTCCTCATATATTACGTAGATCCTTCAGCCGCTCCATTATCACATAAGAGCAATTGGCTCAGAGGATTAGATTCCTCAATCCACAGGCCTACTATGTCTTACTTTCAATCTTTGTCCTCTCCCTGTCAATATACAGAACACAAAATTATTTGACAGTAATCATGACAACAATGCATACTAGCTACTGACATTGATTGCATTTTGGCCATTTGTACAGTTTGGGGTTGTGTTGTGATGCAACATCATCGATTTTTCAATGGTGTATGTTATTTTGTACTATCTGAGTGAGTTGATACTGAGGAATGTTATCTCCAAGAAACAAATCTTCATGTTATTCATTTCTGCTGCTTCCTCCATGGCCTTGTTCCATTTTTTTTTTTAACACTGCTGACTTTGCTCTTCTGCACTGTTACTGAGCCTACTCTCCTAATAGTGCTTTTTTCCCCTCTTAGTTTTTATTATGTAATTGTTTTAAATATAAAAAATAAAAAAAAACATAAAATAGCAACAACAAAAAAATATTTAGAATGTTGAAATCATAGTTTGAAATTATAGTTAATCATATTTCTAAAACATAGTTACTGTACATTCTGTAAGGGTGAAATGCCTCTACTATTCTACTCTACATGTTCTTAAAAGTGGTGAGGTAGTTGAAGAGACGTGGACATGGACAAAAGAAAATACACAAAAAAATCAAATAAAAAAATTACGTATGTTTCAAATTTTAAAATCATAGTTTTAAAAACTATATTGTTTCTAAAAGTTAGATCAAATTCATATTAAACATGCCTAATTGCATCTATTTACATTTAAATTATCAGATATTTGTGTTAACAGCATTTCATAATTGAAATTAATGTAATATGCAATATGCCAAATGGCACCTCATCATTCAGCAATCATCGACAAATTTGATAACAGGTACTAACAGGATTTGGTTACTAGTGCTACTCAGTTATTTATTACATTAAACACGCTATTGTGTTGCTACTGTATTAGTTGTTAATAAATAATTATGTTAAAAACCAAAGAAGAAGAACAAAAAGAATAAACTATGTTAAATTGTAACTCATTAAAAAAACATGATTTCAATATTTTCTAATAATTTGGAAAAAGTATTGTATCACATGGTCTCCTGCTTTAAATGAATAATCACTCACTCTCCTATCTATTTGGGGAGGTGGTCAGCCGTATCTATTTTAGCTTATTGAAATCATATCGGCGTGCCAATAATTAGTTATTGTTATTACTTAAATACTGAACTCATCAGTACAATCGGGCGGTATGTGACGCGACTGTGGAGGAAGGCGCCCCTGTGCACCGCGGCAGCCGAGCCGAAAGTGATGTCAACATCCGGGGACCAACGACGGAGCAGTGTCTCCAACGTACCCGTGTGGGGTCCAGCCGGAGCTTCCGACGGATGTGGTGTAGTGAGAGGCGGCATATAGCTTATCTCCCAGTGGTCACACCAAAGCTACAGTATTCATAGCTTACATGCAGTTTTTATTTGGCAACACTGTAAGTGTGCATTTTAAAGGAGTTTTAGAAATTGCTTGTATCATCTGATTTGTGCTATGTGCGTACTCTTTTTTCTTGCTGAGGTCGTATTCTTCAAGTGAAGGAGCCATTCTGCAATACTGTTGTCCACAGTCCACCCACTGCCATTTCTGCTTGAAAACCTCTATCTTTCTGTGAGTAGGCTGCACATAGGAGCCAAGATTCACTAGGGAATATTCCTATTCATTTTGTACATCTGCACTTAGAATTTATTTTTGTGTGTTTTTATCCCCCATGCTCCCCCTGGATCGTGAGAAAACAGTTCTACATTTTGGGGAAGAGTGAAGACAACTCCACTGGAGGGTACAAGCAGGGGGTGACACTTTAATATTGTTCTTGGCACTTGCTTAATATTTTTGCACTATTATCACCTGAAGTCACAATATAATTGTTTGATTAGTAAGCACTGTTCAGGGTGTTAGCGCCTCTTATATTCACCTATTTTGGCACACTATACTAGTAGTGACAGTGAAGTGGAACATGCATTGATTCACAAAGTTATAACACTCAAGGGCCCTATTCACTAAACTGTGATAAGTGGTTTATAGCTCTATAAATGCCCTTATAGCACGATATTGCCTGCTCTGCTATTCACTAAATATTGATAACAGTGCAGTACAGGCATACCCCGCATTAACATACGCAATGGGACCGCAGCATGTATGTAAAGCGAAAATGTACTTAAAGTGAAGCACTCCCTTTTTCCCACTTATCGATGCACGTACTGTACTGCAATCATCCTATACGTGGATAACTGATGTAAATAATGCATTTGTAACAGGCTCTATAGTCTCCCCGCTTGCGCACAGCTTCGGTACAGGTAGGAAGCCGGTATTGCTATTCAGGACGTGATGACAGGCGCATGCGTGAGCTGCCGTTTGCCTATTGGGCGATATGTACTTACTCGCGAGTGTACTTAAAATGAGTGTACTTAAAGCGGGGTATGCCTGTATCACACTATAATGGCTTTTTAACGTACTTTAACACTCTGAGCAAAAAAAGTTACATTTAAATTATCAGATACAGTATTTGTGTTAACAGTATTTCATAATTGAAATTACTGTAATATGCAATATGCCAAATTGCACCTCGTCATTCAGCAATCATCGACATATTTGATAACAGGAACTACTACTAGATTTGCTTACTAGTGCTTCTCAGTTATTTATTACATTAAACACTCTATTCTGTTGCTATTAGTTGTTAATAAATAATTATGTTAAAAACCAAAGAAGAAGAAAAAAAGAAAAAAACTATGTTAAATTGTAACTCATTAAAAAAAAACATGATTTCAATATTTTCTAATAATTAGGAAAAAGTATTGTATCACATGGTCTCCTGCTTTAAATTAACGATCCCTCACTCTCCTATCTATTTGGGGAGGTGGTCAGCCGTATCTATTTTAGCTTATTGAAATCATATTGGCGTGCCAATAATTAATTATTGTTGTTACTTAAATACTGAACTCATTCCGCATGAGACAGTCACTCAATGGTACTATACTAGTAGTG
The DNA here is from genome assembly GCF_040206685.1 of Ascaphus truei. Taxonomy (NCBI): domain Eukaryota; kingdom Metazoa; phylum Chordata; class Amphibia; order Anura; family Ascaphidae; genus Ascaphus; species Ascaphus truei. Next base: position 167,047,752 of record NC_134484.1, on the reverse strand, counting down.
ACAGTGAAGTGGACCATGCATTGATTCACCAAGATATAACACTCATGGGCCCTATTCACTAAACTGTGATAAGTGGTTTATAGTTCTATAAATGCCCTTATAGCACGATATTGCTTGCTCTGCTATTCACTAAACATTGATAACAGTGCAGTATCACACTATAACAGCTTTTTAACGTACTTAACACTCTGAGCAAAAAGTTGTCCGACAAGCCAAAAAAAGCCCCAAATCACTTTTTTTCCCCAGTAACTGCTATTCACTAAGCAGTGATAAACTTATCAAATGTTAAAATCTTGCAATATTTTGTCGCCAGCTAAAGGCGGGTGCTAAAGATATCGCAAGATGAATAAAAGCATTTTATTTTTATTGCACAGGATTGATACCGGAGTCCGGCGGGAAAACCCCAGAGACCCTCGGGGACCCCCGAAGTCTCATAGGGACCCACAGGAATCCCCAGGTGTCCCTGCGGGTCTCCGAGGGTCCCCTCAGGCCTCCGGTATCAAACCTGTATAGTTTGTGAGTATATACAGAGGCGGCACACTTTATCCTCACTTGGCTAGTGCCGCAAGCCGGGGGGTTTCCCGGCTTGCTCGTTTCTTTCCCTCCGCATGCCACGCGTCATCGATGCACGGTCACGCTTCATCGGGAGCGTGCGCGCATGGCGCGCGAGCCCAGGGCTCCCCGAGGGAGGTTTATTGCGGCACCTATCCACCTAGTTTTGCAATATTGTTCTGTATCAATTTCTCTCCTTCTCCTTTGGTGATACATCCCCCACTCCCCTGTTTTTTTGGATACTGACTGTGTAGGGCATTGGAACTTGTCCTGTTTTAGGGTTTTGCGTGGAGGAGTATACTGCTCATATATATATATTTATTAATTATTTTCACTGATATCACTTGATTTCACTGTTTTATAGTTTGTGTTAGTGAGTCACTTATATCACGATTTTATGTAAGACACTGTTATTTTTGTGTTTCACTTTCATGTCCATATCACATTTCACTTAACTAGTGTTGAGCACCATACCATAATTCTTTCCACTATCCTGCAAAAAGACCTTATCCAGCTGCCTGACATGCTCCGTTACATAATAATTGACTGTGCAAAGCAAGTAATGTGTATGAAGCTGTCCTTTTTCTGTGCTGCAACCACGTTGGAACCATTATCACCTGCCACAAACCCAACCTGAACTGCCCAAGGAGTTAGCCACCACTCATTTTGCTAACTTCAGAAGCTTTGTGTGCCTTTTCTTCAAACTCTGATATACATAAAGTGGCATATCAATGGAATGTTTTGCTGCATTAGAAGCTGACAGTCTTTGTTTCACCACCTTTTGTGGTTTGACATTACTAAAACACACCTAATGGGCAGTAACGGCGGGGTTGTAACTGCTTCCATTAACACTACTCCACATGTCAGTTGTGAGGTGTACTCTTTTTCCCTTCAACTGTGCAAGGACCTCATCCACCGATTCACAACTTTCCTGTACAGTTTGGGAAGAGCTTTGTTAGTTAAATAGGACCTGCTTGAGATGGTCCAACATGGCTCTGGACATTGTATAAGCTCTCTGAAGCCCTCAGATTCAACCAATTTGAACAGCAACCAGTCTATAGCAAGCATTTTATCTAAATTGTCATTCAGCACCACAGCTCTATAATGCGTGCTGTGGAATTTGTTCATCTTCTCAAAAGCTTTCCGAACTGTGGCCTGCTGCTGTTGCTGCTGTTGTATTGGGGTGCTGCATATCAGACTGCTTGTACCGGTACAAGTACTAGGAGCAGTACAGTAGCACTAACATTATGCATGCTTTGCAAACTTCTGCTGCACAGGAGAGAACAAGTATCCACACCTATACAATTCCAAAGTCACTAACACTTGCTACCCCATGGAAAACATAATCCTGGTTTCAGTATCTTGTGGTTCTTAATAGAAAGCTAAATAGTTGTCTAAGCAAAAAAAAAACTTATTCTTTTCAACCACAAAAGTAAATTCATCTCGAGTAACTGGACTCTATTCTTATAGAGACCACGGGTAGGGAAGGGGGAGGGGAAGGGGAAAATGATGAACCCCATCTCAGCTCAATAATTGGAAAATAAAAAGAATGATGTCAGGATAAGGTGCTGGACTGAGAATTGTGTAAACAAATAGATAAGAGAAAGAACTCAATTTATATAGCACTCAAATTCCTGTAGAATTTGAGTGCTATATAAACTAAGTTCTTTCTCTTATGGTCTATTTGGGCTCTATTCTTGCATAGGATAATGGGAAAAAATGATGTTTTTAAAAGTGAAAACAAAAGACAAAGAATTTAACTAAGTGAACCTCACTTATGAAAGAAGAAAAGATATGTAACTATTGATTTGTCATGTTGGATGTACAGATGAAGCGACTGTTATTCGAACACTTCACGCGGTGTATACCTCAGAATACCCATGTGATGGTGCACAATTTCATCCAACCGTACCACCTTAAGACGGGTATTTATCGGGTTCAGAAAATTGCATTTTAGCGAGGTCTGCAATACCATCGAGAAACTCAAGTGTGCAATCGCGAGTTGTTGTCTTAAAAATGTAATAGCATTTAAACCTGTCTTTTATTGCCGTACAGTTCTGCATGTGTGTGTGTGTGTGTGTAATTGTACTGCAATTTGAAGATTAACGTTATGAGTTCATACTGTATGTTGTACATAGGAAAGATGTCCTTTCTAAGGGTCCTAATACACAAATTAAAAATATGAGCACACATAACAAAAGTATTTTGTACGAATTAAGTGTTGTATTTGTACAGGATAATAAAGGGAAAAGGAGTAATACAAAAATACAACGTCGCTTCTTCTTCTGAATGTTAAATATTTTTTCCGCTCGTGCGTGTACAGTAGGTCTCTGCTTAGAAACCCCAAAAATAAAAAATGTATATATTTTATTCTATATGTATTATTTATTATTCAATACTGTCAACTTTGCTACTGTAGGCTTGCTCTTCTTTTCATACTGCATACATATGCGTGTCATCACATTTAGGTGCATGCGTGTATGTCTCATTGGAACCTTGTTGAAACGCAAATGCTTGCCATCACATTTAGACGCATGCGTGTATGTCTTTGAACTACCGATACAGGCATAATCCTGCACACCCGGATCAGTGTGATACTGTAAATCCTTTTTGGGGATTTGGCGAGAATGACTGACCATTCAATGTGAATTTCAAGTCTGAAAAAAAAAATAGACATTCCTTTTTTTTTTTTCTTGACATGGGCGTAACAAATTTTGCCATTCTTACAATCAATCACTAGCGTTTTAATTCTACAGTAATGTATACCATACTTTATGAGGTGGGTGCCATACTGTAATTTTTATTTGGAGGTGGGGGTGGTCAAAACATTCTGATGACCAGATCAAAATATTTATTTGAACTAATAATCCTGCATACACACGCCCAGGCTGGCAAAGCTGCTGCAAACTGGTGTAGTAGCACGTATCGCACATATCACACACACACACAGACACACACACACACACACACACACACACACACACACACACACACACACACACACACACACACACACACACACACACACACACACACACACACACACACACACACACACACACACACCCTAAAGTATTTCAATTGCTTATCGACACCTCCCCCAAAGCCATTCATTAAATTGGACTCTTTGTGTAGTCTTCTTGAGGCTGGTTTCACACACGCATGCATACGTGTGAAAAGCCCTTCTTGGGGATTTGGCGAGAATGACTTCTCAATGAATGTGAATTTCATGTCTGAAAAAAAATAGACATCCCTTGAAAAGCCCTTCTTGGGGATTTGGCGAGACTGACTTCTCATTCAATGTGAATTTCAAGTCTGAAAAAAAAGTAAATAGACATCCCTTTTTTTTTTCTCGACATGGGCTTAACAGTTTTTGTCATTCTTGCAATCAATCACTAGCTTTTTAATTCTACAGTAATGTATACTGTACTTTATGAGGTGGGTGGGCATACTTTAATTTTTATTTGGGGGTGGGGAGTTCAAAACATTCTTATGACCGGTTCAAAAGATTTTTTTGAACTAATAATCCTGCATACACACACCCGGGCTGGCAAAGCAGCTGTAAACTGGAGTAGTAGCACACCCCCCCCCCCCCACACACACACACAAAGCCTAAAGTATTTCAAATTGCTTATCAACACCTCCCTTAAAGCCATTCATTAAATTGGCCTCTTTCTGTAGTCTTCTTGAGGCCGGTTTCACACACACATGTGCACGTATGAAAAGCCCTTCTTGGGAATTTGGCGAGAATGACTTCTCAATTAATGTGAATTTCAAGTCTGAAAAAAAAATAGACATCCCTTTTTTTTCCTCGACATGGGCATAACAATTTTTGCCATTCTTACAATCAATCACTAGCATTTTAATTCTACAGTAATGTACTGTTCTTTATGAGGTGGGCGGCATACTGTAATTTTTATTTGGGGGTGGGGGGGGTTCAAAACATACTGATGACCTGTTCAAAAGATTTCTTTGAACTAATAATCCTGAATAAACATGCCCAGGCTGGCAAAGCTGCTGTAAACTGGAGTAGAAGCACACACCCCCAACCCCCCCACCCCACACACACAAAGAATTTAAAGAAGGAACCATTTTATTTGTCCAGATAATCATGAAAAAATGAGTAATTGTTCTTCCAAATGTACAATCTTGTCTTTATCTTCTTTGTAATGGCTGCATTGCATTCTGTAGTTCTTTTGTCATTGAGAGAGGGGGGATTAGGGTAAATTGACTGTTTACTACAGTATACACAGTAAGATACGTTTGAATATTTCACACTATTGGACTATAACTACTGTCAAACTATATACAGTATAACTGTATAACTACAGTATACTGTACAGTATATACTGTAACACTATTCTGTATACAGTATAACTATAACAAGTTTTGTCATTGAGAGAGGGGGGATTAGAGTAAATTACTGACTGTTACTACAGTATAAGCACAGTAAAATACTTTTGCACATTTCCCCCCTTTCATGTAGTGCTGCAGCTCTGTAAAGAAAAGAAAAAAATAGTGCATTAAAGGCATTGAGTATTTCACAATATATGACTATAACTACTGTATAACCTATAAATACTGTATAACCTGTACTGTAACTATATACTGTATAACTATACTACTGTAGGTTACACAGCACACACATGTCTAATACAAAGGCAGAGAGGCCGTGCTCCACAGGAAGGGAGCTCGGAGGGTGCTGCAGTGCAAGGCGGCAGGCGAAGTTCAGCAACCGCACGCAGGGCGGCAGCCTTCGGTCACGGTACCGCATGGCAGGGCGTCACAGCGGCCAGGTCGGGCCCCAGCGATGGTGGGGAGGACTTCGACCGCTGGGATGCAGGACAAGGCGGATTGGCGCGCAAGTCGGCCCACCAAGGAGGGGCGGCGACTTCCAGCCACCGTGACGCAGAACAGGGCGTCACGGCACGCCACACGGCCGCCCGTTGCTGACGTGGGCGGTGTCACTGTCAGGATTTCGCCTGCAGAGTCGGCAGGGCCAAGGAGACCAGGACGGCCAAACGCAACCGCGGTCGGTGCCAGCGTGTTTCGGAGAGCGGAGAACCCAGCATGGTTCGACTACGCGGAGCCGGCATCGGGCGAAGGGCGAACCAGGTCGCAGCCCAGGTCTCTTCCTCCCGGGAAGCCACAGATGGGTAAGAAACCCACGGCATTAAAAAGGGGGCGGCTGGAGGCGCATGCGCGATGGCAAGGGAGGTAGACGCTTAGGCTAAGAGCTCCCGTCCCCGCCACGCGAAATACATAAAAACGCATAATTTTAAACACATCCACAAACTTTAAAGTGCCTAATATCGCTAGGGGAATACCCCAGGATGGCCCCACAGTCAACTAAAAAGAAGCAGACTGGCGATTTACAAAAGTACATGAGCCGGGCGGCAACGAAGGGGGCCGAGGCAGAAATGGCGCCGGGTTCTGCCGCGGGCTCTGAATCAGAGCTGGAGGAGGAGGTGGAAGACACAGCGGGCCAACTCCCGGTCAGAAGATGCGACTTCGACCGGTTATATAACAGCATGAAGTCGCTCTTCCGCGCTGAAATCCAAGAGCTAAAAAAAGAGGTTCAGGGCCTTGGTGAACGAACCGGAGCTTTAGAGGACAGTGTGACAGCCATTACTACCACCGCGAGGAAGGCTGAGAAAAGGGCAAACCATCTCCAGGCCCAGATCACAGAACTGGCCGACAGACAGGAGGACTCCGAAAATAGAGACCGCAGGAGTAACCTCCGCATCAGAGGAATAACAGAGGACATTACAGAAATAAAGGACTTTGTCTCACGCTGGCTGTCTTCCTTATTACCGGAGGTCCCGGCGGCGGAGCTGGCAATGGACCACTGCCACCGAGCCCTCCGGAGTCGGCCAACAACCAGTGACCAGCCGCGAGATGTAATAGTGAGGATGCATTATTACAGCACCCGCGAGGCAGCACTGCAAAAGGCGAGAGGCCCCGAGTCCTGTAACTCTGAGGGGATCCCTCTCCAACTATACCAAGATCTATCCCCTATCACCCTGGCCCGTAGACGGAAACTGGTGCCGGTAACCAAACTGCTACGTGATCGGGCGATCAGATACAGATGGACCTTTCCATTCGGACTCCTGGTCCTGAAGAATGGGAAGGCCATCTCCATGAAGGAGCCTGAAGATGCCCCGGAGTTCCTCCGCAAACTGGGAATTGAGGACGGCCCAGCACCGGCCCCCAAGAGAGCTCAGAGCCCTACGACGGAATGGCAACAGGCCTCCAGTTCTAAAAAAAATAAAGATCGGGCAGCAGAGGGAGAGGCGGACTGAAACCGGCAGTAATGGCAACTACCCTTAGTTGGCTAAAGTTGAGCCACTGTTCAAATCCCACATAAGGCCACCCTGAGAACGTCGAAAGCTGAAAACCAAGACCTAAGGATGTCGAGACTACTACACCAAAGCTAACAGATATCACAGACACTCGTAAATACTTATCGAACCTGCGAACCCAGAGGCTGAAAATCTCACGAACCCGGAAGCCGGCTGTGACACGCACACCACAGAAGATGGAGGCTCCTCGCCGCGTGGCAAACCCTACAGCACTCACCGGATGAAGAAGGGTGAGACGCGGGAAGAGCTGACGAGAGACATCCGCTTCCTCCGACGTCCGGCGACAGAATGGCGGCAACCGGAAGGACGTCAGCGGAAATAGCAGGGCGGCCATCTTGGTAGAGGCATTTCATCCCCGGCGCCGGAAACGCAGGCTGAGAGACCCGCGACAGGCAGCATACCATTTCCGGGACAGCCGAAAGTGACTGACACCCTCATGGAAGGGACTCCGGACACGGGAGAATAAAATAAAAGTTTGAAAGAACAGCAGAACCCCTCACCCCCCCGATACCCCATCCCTCCTACATACCCTAACCCCGCATATTACATCCTCGCACCACGATCCCCCCCCCCCTCCTTTTTTTTTTTTTTTTCTCTTTTTTTCTTTCTATATATATATACCCCATATGCAAACTCCAGCACCTTACCTCCCCCCCCCTCCTAGGAGTCCCTAGTCATCACATTCTCCCCCCCCTCACCTCTCTCCTTTCCCTCCCCTCCCATACTTACAACTTTCCCCCCCCCCCACACCCCATCTTCCCCACACCATATCCACACATCGCCTATCCCCCCCCCCCCGGGACCCCCGAACTATCCCTCCCCATCAACCAACCCCCCCCCCTCCCCCCCATACTCCCACCTTTTTCCCCCCATACCCCCCTCCCCCACCACGCCACACCCACGGCACGTCCCCAACCCTCCTCCCCCCCACTCATACTACACCCTTACACACCATACCTCCACTCCACCCCCCCCCTCTCTCCTCCTCCCCCACATTCCCAACCTACGCTCCCTTACCACCTAGCCCCTACCTCCCCCTTACTTACTCCCCCCCATCTCCCACCTCCCCTTCCCTCCATCCTTCCCTCCTCCCTCCGATCCCCAAGCTTTTGGTACGGGGATACAACCACTTGAAAAAACATGGACAATATGATGAATGCATATGAGTTGCTCTCTGTTGTAATAGCTTGGGGCCCTGGGCTTTAAGACCACAGCTGTAGAAAGGAGAATGAACCTGGGCATATCAGCAAGTTATAGGCGCCCCATACTCCATAGGGAGCAACACTCAGACTAGACATAACCATGCAGCATAAACACAAACTTCCCCCACCCCAAACTCCCCCCCCCACTCCCCCTTCCCCCCGCCCCTTCCCCCCCTTCTTACTCCCTCCCCCATCCACAGCGCATCTACATAATAGGAAAGAGACTGCCAGAAATGCATGCCAAGGCATATACAGGGCGTTCCGACTACACAGATAATATAATACAGCAGGTTTACAATGAAGGGTAAAAGCACAAAATTGGTCTTCAGCGTTGAAGGTAGAAGGGCAGGAGACCTTACACTCTCACTGTCAGGGAAATGGCCCAAGTTATAGTTGTGGAAGTTTATAGCAAAGTTTATTATGTTCTTTTTTCTGTTCAAAGGCGAGGACGGGCAGCACTACGCCCGCCATCGGCATGGGACTCCAGGCGGGACTCGGGGTGGCACCCCCGGAGAGACCCGCACAAGACCCCGCTGGGCCGGTGCATTTGGGCAGGGAGCGCTCTCTCCCTGAGAGTGGTGCAAGGACCCAGGCCGGACCCCCAGAAGGGGCAACTTTGGTGCCCATTGGGAATCAGCCCCATGGGCTTACCAAACCCTCTACGTGTTGTTGTCTTAATGTTCCTCATGTACTCCCAATATATGTTCCCTACTGTTATCCCCGTTCCCAGGCCAATAACAACCATGACCACACGGCGTGCAGCCGACGTCCCCTGACACCTCGTCAACGGGGGAACGTTTACTGGACCAGCACTACAGCGACTCGCACAAGACGCATCAATGGGTAAGGACCTCACGGTCGTTTCACACAATGTAAAGGGCTTTAATAGTCCACAAAAAAGACGTATGGCCATGACAGACTATAAACGTCTGAACCCTGACGTTATCCTCATACAGGAGACACACTTTTCCCGACGCAACTCCCCTACATACCTAGACAGCAGATACCAGACCTGGGTGGCTGCCTCCGCAAATAAGAAAAAAAGAGGAGTCGCAATCCTGTTGCACAACCGCATTTCACTAGACATAAAAACCATAAAGAAAGACGCAAATGGCCGGTTCATAATAGTGATTGGGACCATCCACGGTCAACCGATCACCATAGCAAACGTTTATGCCCCTAGCGACCGCGCAGTTTCATTTTTCGACAGATTCTTCAAGACCCTACAAACAATAGCACAGGGTGCAATAATATTAGGAGGAGACTTCAACCACACACTTGACCCACACACAGATAGATGCACCCAGGGCGGACAGAAAAATCCACAGGGTAGAGCTGCCTGGATCAGAGGCCTTAGGGCCAATAATCTGGTTGATATCTGGCGTGAGCAACACCCAGGGGATAGAGAATACACATTTTACTCCCACCCACACGACAGATACAGCAGAATAGACTACCTCTTTGTGACCAACAGAATGGTTTCGCAGATCTCCCACACGGGCATCCATGATATTTCATGGTCCGATCATGCACCAGTAGAGCTGCGGTGCACCGATTTTACACTGAGCAGGCCGGGAGCGACCTGGAAACTCAATGAGTTCTTACTTAAAATCCCCGAGGTGGAACAATCAATTGGGGGAAAGATCAGGGATTACTTCAACGAGAACACGGGTAGCGTGACGTCTCAGTCTACCCTATGGGAGGCCCATAAGGCGACATTACGAGGAGAACTCATAGGGATCGCAAGTAGACGGAAGAAAGAAAGGGAAAAAAAGATTCTTACTTTACAATCTGACCTAAAGTCCCTCTCCGCTCTACACAAACAATATAAACAAACACAGTCCCTTAGGGCTTGGCTGGACGCCAAAACACAACTCAACTTACTGATGGCCTCCCGAGCTGAAAAGGAGCTGACTTGGTCCAAACGGAAATTTTATGAGCGTGCCAACAAACCAGATACCCCGCTTGCCCGCAAACTCCGAAACACGAGTAGTAATTTTCACATACAGTCAATTCGAACTAACAAAGGTGGCCTAACTTCTGACCCAAAACAAATTGTGGAAGAGTTTAAAACATTCTATGAGTCCTTATACGATGGAGCGAAGGTCTCCCATTGTGAGACCACGCGTAGGCAACTGAAGACATTCCTGAAGGAGGCAAATCTACCCAAATTGAGCAGAAAGGAAAGGGAGGCGCTACAGGTAGATTTTACAGATGAGGAAATCTCAGAGGTAGTCAAATCACTAAAGCCGTCAAAAGCCCCAGGCCCAGACGGCTTTTCTAACCTATATTACAAAAAATTCCGTAAACTGTTAGTCCCTCATCTGACTAAGTTATTTAACTCATTCTTAGAGGGTGCCCCTATACCCGGCCAAATGCTCCAAGCGTCCATCTCAGTGATCCCAAAACCAGGGAAGGACCCAGCTGATTGCAAGAGTTATCGCCCGATTTCATTGATTAATTCCGACACAAAAATTTTCTCCAAACTCTTGGCAAACCGCCTAAACACGGTTATGCCTAAGCTGGTCCACCCAGATCAAGTAGGGTTCATCTGCGGGAGGCAAGCGGCGGATAACACCAGACGGATCATAGACTTAATTGATGTGGCCCAAAAACATAATATACCGTCCATGGCTCTTAGCTTAGACGCCGAAAAAGCCTTTGACCGAATTGATTGGCCCTACCTCACAGAGACGCTTGGGGAGTTTGGGGTGGAAGGGAGAATGTTGGGCGCCATTCTAGCTCTGTATAGAGAACCGAGGGCGAAGATCAGGCACCAGGGCTTCCCCTCGGAGGAATTCCCGATACGGAGTGGCACCAGACAGGGCTGTCCCCTGTCCCCATTACTATTCGCACTATGCATCGAGCCCTTGGCGGCACATATTCGTAATAATCCAGATATAACGGGGATCCAAATTCAAGACCAGTCACATAAAGTGACCCTGTATGCGGATGACATTATTTTAATGCTGTCAAAGCCCCTTACCTCTCTGCCAAACGTCTTCAGCTTACTAGACTCATTTAACAAGATCTCGGGGTTCAAAATTAATCAAACGAAGTCAGAAGCACTAAATTTAAACCTGCCAAAGGTCACGGCAAAACTCATAGAACTAAATTTTAACTTTAAATGGCAAGCCTCCTCTATTAAATACCTAGGGGTAAATATCACCAAAGATTATAGTGCCCTCTATAAAGCAAATTACCCTAGACTGATAAGGACACTGATGGAGGATCTCAGGCTTTGGTCGGGCTATGCAATCTCATGGATCGGCAGGATCCAAAGCCTTAAAATGAACCTCCTTCCCAGAATCCTGTACCTCTTTCAGACCCTCCCGGTACAGGTGGCCGGGGCCGACATCCTCCGTCTGCAGTCCTCCATGGTGAAGTTTGTCTGGGGTAACAAAAAACCTCGAATAAAAGCTAGTACGTTAATTCGCCCTACCCTACGAGGAGGACTTGGGGTACCTTGTTTGATGGCCTACTTCCAAGCAGCACAATTATCACAAATAGTACAGTGGCACATGCCATCGGAACTACGACGGTGGGTGGAGCTAGAAAGCATATGCTGCCTCCCTGTGGACTTGCGGGACTTAATCTGGCTCCCAAAAAGGGTCCAGAAGTCTATGCGGGTGCCGCTGGCGGCACTGAAGAGCTCGTTGGCAGTTTGGGGAGCCACCAGATATAAAAGTGCTCTCACCACCCAGCACACATATATGACCCCGTTTGTGGGGAACCCTGATTTCGCTCCGGGCATGTCAGCTGGGAACCTGGGGGCCTGGAAAAAAAAGGGCCTCACAAAGCTCCTACATCTGAAAGGTAGTCCACTATTAAAATCATTTGACCAAATTAAATCTGAAACAGGGATACCAAATTCCGAATTTTTTAGATACCTCCAGATTAGAGCTTTTTACAACAAAATCCCTAACCGCCCTAAGCGTACTAATTTTGAGCAGCTGTGTTCAAGAGGTATGGACACTACGGGACTTACTTCTACGATCTACAGAGGGGTGGTCTGTCCTATACTCACAGACGACACTAAATTAAACTACAGACGCGCATGGGAAGCCGACCTAGGGGAGACCTTAGACGACGAAGACTGGGACTCAATAGTGCTGGCGGCAGCCAAAAGCTCAATCTGCACGACCCTGAAGGAGAACGCATATAAGGTCCTAATGAGGTGGTATCTCACCCCGATACGATTAGCAAAGTTTGTTAAAGATTACCCCCCATTGTGCCCCAAACAATGTGGGGAGCCTGCAGACTTGTTGCACATGCTGTGGGGGTGCACCAAAGTGGCTCCTTTATGGGAGGAAATCCAAAATTGGCTGACGAGAATTCTCGGGTGCCCGGTCCCCTTGGACCCTTGGCTGTTCCTGCTGGGCAGGCGCAGGCGAGGGCTAAGTAGACCGGCACAAAAACTGATTGCACATTTTGCAACAGCCACGAGGTGTGAACTTGCTGCACTGTGGAAACAACCAGAACTACCCACAATTACGAAAATTCGGAACAGAATTTGGTATGTTTGCCGGATGGAGCAATTGACGAGTCTGGTCAATGACACCGGCACAAACTTTCTAAAAACTTGGGCCCCTTGGCTAGACCAATCAGACATCCCAGGGGTGAATGCCACCAATATCCTGCTCTGATAAGATGAAATGCGTTCTCCTGGGGGGAGACAGCACACACAATGACAGACCAGAATTCTGGTAGGGCAGCCGTGGACGAACAGCATGACGGTGAAGGGAAAAATCCTGACCAAACAAGACGCGAAGATGGTGGTCGCAGAACACAAGCAGGAGAGGTGCTTCACTTGGCCTTCCCCCCCACCCCCTCCCCCCCCCTCCTGGGTTCGTCTTGTCCGTCTAGTTAGTCTGTCGTTTTTATTCTTTTCATTTGCTTTTCCCCTATGATATGTCAGTACATGTACTGTTCGACTTTAAAAAAACAAAATATTGGGCTCGAAACTATCCATGTATGCTTGCGGGTTGTCAGACACTGTATGCACTGTTTCATGTCCCAATAAAAACTTTTTTGTTGAAAAAAAAAAAAAAAGGGGGCGGCTGCGCGACAGGACGAACGCTTTTAGGTGTTGGCTGGCATCACAGGTGGTCCGCACAGAGCACGAGGGCACAGGCGAGGCTGCAGGGAGGGACATTCCAGGGGTGCAGCAGGCGTAAGGCAGGCAGCGCCAGGGGGCTATCCCTGGATCCATCGACACTTAATGCAGCAGGGAAGGAGAGCTTCACGGCAGCCTTGGTAGGCATGCTGAAGGCTTTGGAGCCACAGGCGTCAGTCTCCTTTGGTGCAGGGACTTCAACGGGGGCAGGTGAGACAAGCGCAGCTTTAGGAGTTGCAGCTGCATGGGGGGTGCACATTGGCGACGGGGCAGTGGCATCAAACCTCGCCACGACAGCCTCCAGCCTGACCCCGGTGTCTCCTTCTACGGCCAGGGTCGTCGGCACCGCTTGTTCCCTTCCCATTGCAGCCGGGGTCCCGGGTTTATTAGCTCCTCCAGCCTCATTGACCCCGGTGTCTCTTCTCACGGCCGGGGTCTCGGACGCCGTATCAACGCCAAAGGTAGCACTTCCGACAGGGGCCTTTTCAACTCCACAGTTGTGCATCACTAATGAGTTGGGCACACATTTGACAAAGGAAGAAAAGGAGACTATTTGGGCGGGGATTTTGTGGAAATCCTGTCACTACTACCCGATTACAGGGAGGCGCTGGCGCGATCTGATAAGAAAGGGGAGGCTAGGAAAGACGACGTTGAGAAGCATCTCTTCCCGTGCACGTACGCCAATTGGGCCCGTGCCTTTAGAATATTAGCCGCGGTAATCGGGGAGAAGTCTCCCCACTTATGTTCGATGCTGTTTAAGTATGAGTATATGATAGGATAGGGGAAGCCCATCAGAGACACGGGGGTAAGGGTTGGTGGGTTTATGATGAGAGGTTTAGGCAGAAGATGGCGGCGCACAAAGGGAAAGTAACTTGGGACATGAAGGAGACAGACCTATTGATTGACTTGATTGGCCTATCCGACAAGTCGACGCCCTTTCAGGGAGGGGCGGAGGCGGGACGCGCTTCCGCGAATATGGACAAACAGGGCAATACCAAAGGGCACCTACGCGTTTCGTACTAAGTGTACTTTATCAAGGACCTTGATAAAGTACACTTAGTACGAAACGCGTAGGTGCATTTACCTGTCCGTTCCCTGTGTGGTTATCAGCATGCAATAAACCTAACACCATTTTTTCATTCTTGGAGTGGCCTGGCTGTTTCTTTTTCCTGATTGATACTCTCAGGATCCCCTGGCAGTGCGCCATCAACGCTCTCTACTCCTCTGGATCTTCACAAGATGGACCGCACGCCGCCAACGACACGAGTGCCCCCTTGGTAGTACAGGTAAAGAGCATAGTGCCTTTTATTTATTCCTGCTTACCATGGTCATTGACCACTTATTCCTATAACACTGGTTGGGTTTGCAATACTGTAATCTAGTGAGGGTCTGGCTGACTCCACGTCTGTCCCACCAGTTATCAATAAACTTTATTGGGGGCACTCCATCGTTGTTAAGGTTAACCCATTGTGGACCTAAATAATACTGGATGTCCAACAAGGACTGGTCACAATTGAGAGCATCACACCCATCCTGTATCTATGTGATTGTTCTTGCCAGACTGCAGCTGGGCCGTTTGAGCCCGGGGGAGCACGAGTGGGCGAGGTCAGATATTCATGAAGTCGATAACCCGCTCACGCAGACGGCAGCGGCGCGGGGCCGGCTGATCCTCCCCTCCCCCTCCTGGGGAAAGTACACTTTGGCGAGGAGTGGCATTTACCCCTCGTAGTTTATGTATTAATAAAATAGCCGCGGCCAATTTTACCTCCAGTTTACCGTCTCCTGTCGTTATTTTGGTTATGTAAGGGGAAAAAGCAGGCGGGGGGGGAACCGCCTGACCGCCTCCCTGGTCAAGCGACCCCCCCCAGCTATAGGCGGGGGGGTTTCATGACCGGAGGGGGGTGTTACGCCGATGCTCGCCACAAACCGGGACCGGACCGCGGGGCTGAGGTGGGGTTACATTATCACCGACCTTAGTCCGCGCAGACTGATCCGGAGTGCGCAGTTCGTAGTCGTACATCGCAGGGTCAGGACTGGCGAAGGCAGCATCGTCGTTATTGAAGCCAAAGTCGGGGTAGGAGAAGACAGGACAATCGATGGCCGAAGCTGGGTCAGGATAGAAGACATCCGGGTGGTCGTAGTCGTAGCAAGGAATCGGCAACAAGCAGACAGGAGTTCCCCGCTTCAGCTTAGGAGCGTGAGCGCGGGAGTGGCTTCTGCGCGAGGAGCCGCCTCGGCCCATGACGCCGATCTCAGCAGGAGGAGACAGCAGGCTGGCTGAAGTTCACCGCAGGGCAGCGTCGGGGAGAACCAACGCTTCAGAGCAGAAGTCCAAGGCAGGCCACTGCAAGGGGATAGCAGCAGGCCGCAGGAAAGGAAGCAACTGCTATGAGGGAATGCAGCAGGTACCGGTGCTGGCAACATGCTTCAGCACAGGAGAAAGAACAGGCCTCTGGATACTCAGGAACTTGAAAGGTAAGAACGCTAGGAGAGAGGCCTGGGGCGGTTTGTGGCAGAGACAGTAACGTCCCATGTAGGAGATTATGCTCGGCACTCTTTCGGTGCCAATGCCCAGGATATAAAGGGCGGAGATCCAATCAAAGGAGGAGGGTGTGTGAGTATTCCTCCAATGATGTAGCACAGGGCAGAAGCCGCAATGTGAAGCAGCACATGTGCCATTGATTGCCAGAGGAAACTTTTGCAACTGCAGAAGTCTGCAAAAGCTATAATCAAAGCCAGGAGTGGATTCCTTACAGTACCCCCCCTTCAGGTGAGAACTCCGGACGAACAGGGTCCATCACAGATTTGGGGGACATGGAGTTGTTTCTAAACCTCCTTAGGCGAGAGGTGGCGTTGAAAGCCCACGATTTGTTGGGATTCTTTACAGTACCCCCACCACTGGGTGAGAAGCCTGGGTGGACAGGACCATTCATAGGTCTGGGAGACATCGAGTTGTTCCTGAAGTGTCTCAGGCGAGATTTAGGTCCAAAATCCAGGTGTACATTGGCGAGTGCCGCAAAAGACAATGGTGGCACTGCGGTTTTTGGTACATGGGCAATGGGACCAGGGGACTCCGGAATAGGGACATCAGAAGGGCCGCAGCCAGGTATCCGGTGCATAGTAATAATCCAAGAATACGGGACACAGGACACTGATTGTTGGACAAAAATGACATTGGGGAATTCGGGGCAGACAATGGCCTTGGTGGAATCAGCATGTAAGAAGTTGCGAGAGTCTTTAGCTCCCAAGGAATTCAGGGTGGTGGTTAGCGAGGGTATAGGGCGGGCAGGTTCACTGCAAGATATTGGAGCAGTAGTCTTGATACGAACCAGGCTTGTAATCCCAAGCAATTCGAGAGAGCTGGTAGTAGTGTTTACGTAATTGTTGGTTGTGGTACATGCAGTTGCAGGATCCGCCTCCTTTGGCCTCTGAAATTTGGGGGGAATCAAATCCAAAGTTATGGTCTTGGTGAAGGGCATAGTAAGCATCACGGAGACAGTAGGGGACAGCACGTCCAAACCCATAGTGGGGCCATCAAGAACAGGGATTGACGCCTCAGGCAAAGCAACGAGGTCCAGCATGAGTGTCCTCGTCCTAGAGAATGAAGACATGCAATCCAGAAAAGGTACTTCAGACACCGCACAGAAACCTGCGAGTACAGACTCTGTTTGAAAGGTGAGAAAACAGATCTTATCCGAGAAAGCAGGAAGTCGGGTAAATGGTGTAACAGGCTTAGGAATAGAAGTCTTGGGGTTAATGCTGGGTACCTCCAACACAGACAAGGAAAACAGTGAACTAGAGCTTGGCTTAGGGGTGGAGGTCCCAGGTACCCAGGTCTCGCATGATACTGTGGGAGAAGCAATGCGAAATATTACTGTTTTAAACATAGGGTTCTTAACATCGGTAGTTCCAGGCACCTCCCTGAGAGGTAACCCTAGTTTTGTGACAGGACAGTCAATAGTAAGTACCCCAAGTATTGTGGGAGACACAGAGAAATACAAGTCCATCTTAAAGACGGGGTTTTTTGAAAAAAGGGACACAGCGGGTATTACTGAAAGTTCCAAATGCGATACCCCAGAGTTCGTGGTAGTAGACATACAGTCAGTAGTGGATACCCGGAATACTGTGGGTGAATCAGCGTGAAACAGTATTATTAAAGGAGTGGGCATCCCAGACTTAAAGTCATCTCTAATCATCCCGGAGGCTGTGGCATGATCCGTGAAAGAAGCTGGGGTAGACTCTCCAATAGAAACAAGGGACATCTTGCTAGTCACTGAAGTGGGTGATTGAGAACCAGCAGGAACTGAACTAGCTACTGTAATGAAATCAGATAGCATTGCGCTTGTTTCAGAATTGGACCCCTGAGAATCCCTAGTGAGGGCATCAGACTCCATAGGAGACTCAGTGACAGGGGTCTTAGAACCAATTAAAGGAATTGCAGGTATCACAGACTAAATAGGAGAAATACATTGCAAAACAGACATTTTAGTAAGGGTGATAGGCATAACAGATAGGAAAAACAGAAGTAAGCTAGAGAAGGTTGCTTCTACAACAGAAGATTTGGAAGCGGCAAAGCTTAACTCAGCGGCTGCTGGAGAACTTTTAGCTACAGTGAGAAGGGACTGCAGGTTTACAAAATCAGGAATAAGGGAAGTTTCAAACTTGAAAACCTGATCCTCCAAATAGGAGGGCCCTAACTTAAATTGTACTAAGGGAGCAACAGCAGATACGCTGATCACAGAAGGGGTCACTTGGAAAGGGACATAATATGTATTGTTCGCTTTAAACCCTAGGATTTGAGAAGAGGAGAACACAGACAGTGCAAATGGGGCAACCACGACTGTGCTGGTCTCTGTGCAAGGGTCTCAGCTCTCTGAGTGACAGACGGGGTCAGCGAAATACCTAGGAGTAAGGATTCTGCGAACAGGTTTAGAGAAACAAACAGCTCCAGAATACTCTTAACTGGAGCCAGTATTATTGCCGAAAGTTCAAATGACGTAGCCCCGAGAATTTTAGCTGAGTCAGGGGACATAAGGGGTTCATCCTCTGAGGCTAAGGAGGTGTCGCTGACTGACGGACTACAGGGATTTACCAAGGGAGGTTCATAGGGCTGACCTGTAGGGGTTAACATAGGAAAAACCTCAAGGGTTAAATTACTCTGTACCTGAGAGTCAGGGAAATAGAAGCTAGTCTCCGAGAGGGGGGTCATAGGGGGTTCTGCCTCTTGCCCTAGGGACCTAACATTAGACTGCGGAATACTAGGGTTAGCAGTAGGGACCTCACAGAGCAGACTAGCAGGGGTTAAAACAGAAAAAACCTCAGGAACAGAGCTTAGAATTTTTGGGTTAGAAAAAGAAGGCAAACAGGATTCATTCTCTGGTGCTAGGGAAGACACACTGACCTGGGGAATGCAGGGATTTACAGTGGGGGACTCATAGGCCAGACTAGCAGGGGTTAAGACCGTAATAACCTCAGGGACAGAATTTAGGGAGGTTAACTCAGGATTAGGGAGCGTGGCAGCTTCTTCCTTAGCGGGCAGCGACAGAGATATGGTTTGGCCATTCTTAGGAGAGGGAGGTACCCCCACAGGTTTAGCAACAGGACTGGCAGCATAGGAGATCTGCCAAGCAGCAGCGTAGCTGGCAAGGAGGGGGTCCTGTTCTTTTATGCAAATGTCAAGTGTTAAGGAAAGTACATGGAGTATATCCTGAGATTGAGCCAACATGAGGAGGGCGCCCTGTGGTACTAGATGAATGTCCAGTGATGAGGCCAGGGCATAGAGTGCCTCTTGGGCGTCGGCCAGTTCCATAGGGTACACGTTATCCCAGGTTAAAGGGGAATCAGGGGAGCGTATACAATCGGCTAGAGACTGTTTTAAGTTCTGGATGCAGCAAGCCTTAAGAAAGAGATCACAACGGCATTGTCTTTGCAAAGGGGTTAAACCTTCATACGTATACAGGTCTTCAATCAAGGCTATTATTTCACACAGATACTGGCCTTCATAGTGGGACTGGTACGCAGGCCGGGACATAACTTCAGTTGGAAAATTGCCTACCCCCGCCACGGCGCGGTCCGGTTTTTGTTGGCCGAGCATACTGTTACGCCGATGCTCGCCACAAACCGGGACCGGACCACGGGGCTGAGGTGGGGTTACATTATCACCGACCTTAGTCCACACAGACTGATCCGGAGTGCGCAGTTTGTAGTCGTACATCGCAGGGTCAGGATTGGAGAAGGCAGCATCGTCGTTATTGAAGCCAAAGTCGGGGTAGGAGAAGACAGGACAATCGATGGCCGAAGCAGGGTCAGGATAGAAGACATCCAGGTGGTCGTAGTCGTAGCAAGGAATCGGCAACAAGCAGACAGGAGTTCCCCGCTTCAGCTTAGGAGCGTGAGCGCGGGAGTGGCTTCTGCGCGAGGAGCGGCCTCGGCCCATGACGCCGATCTCAGCAGGAGGAGACAGCAGGCTGGACGAAGTTCACCGCAGGGCAGCGTAGGGGAGAACCAACGCTTCAGCGCAGAAGTCCAAGGCAGGTCACTGCAAGGGGATAGCAGCAGGCCGCAGGAAAGGAAGGGTAGCCACTGCTAGGAGGGCATGCAGCAGGTACTGGTGCTGGCAACACGCTTCAGCACAGGAGAAAGAACAGGCCTCTGGATACTCAGGAACTTGGAAGGTAAGAAAGCTAGGAGAGAGGCCTGGGGCGGTTTGTGGCAGAGACAGTAACGTCCCAGGTAGGAGATTATGCTTGGCACTGTTTCAGTGGGTTGGGGCAATCTAGCGGTAACCGTTAATGAAGCGTGGGCAGGGGATTTGTAACATGGGACATGTACTGTATGAGATGGTAATGCTTCTCTGTTTCGTTGCAGTATGGAAAGGAGGGGTCGTTGACCGGCTTTGCCTTTGTCGCGGCGGCTCGTGGGGGGTAGGTGCTTGTTCTTCCCAGACTGGAGCTGGGCCGTTTGAGCCTGGGGGGAGCACGAGTGGGCGAGGTCAGATATTCATGAAGTCGATAACCCGCTCACGCAGACGGCAGCAGCGCGGGGCCGGCTGATCCTCCCCTCCCCCTCCTGGGGAAAGTACACTCTGGCAAGGAGTGGCATTTACCCCTCGTAGTTTATGTATTAATAAAATAGCTGCGGCCAATTTTACCTCCAGTTCACCGTCGCCTGTCGTTATTTTGGTTATGTAAGGGGACAAAGTGGGCGGGGGGGAACCGCCTGACCGCCTCCCTGGTCATGTAATTACACAGCAAAATGCAACGTCAAACAGAAGTGATGATTACAGTACAATGTAAAAAAGTATTGAATATGAAAACATAGCAGCATACTGTATAAGATTTTCTATAAAGCACACAATTATTCTATCCTAATCAATACAAATTGCACTGTCACTGTAATGTTTTGCCAAATTGGATTTTAAATCATATTCTCAATGCACAAGCAACGTTTAAAAAAAGCGATAGTAGAGGTCCATCGAAATCCCTCCCTTTGCCATTTTCAGCTTGATGACAATGTTTCTTTTCTGGGGAAAAAATTATGCTGTTATTTCCGGTATTGCGCATGCGTCAATTTGATTCATTGAGAATTAAAGCAGCAGTTCATGTAATATCCTACAGTACATGTGCATCTGTACGATGAGAACAAACTTCTGATAGGCTCTAGCTCTTGAGCCACGCCCTCTCCATAGCTGTCCACCAAATATATCTACTGTAGTAATAAAATAGCTGCGGCCAATTTTACCTCCAGTTCACCGTCGCCTGTCGTTATTTTGGTTATGTAAGGGGACAAAGTGGGCGGGGGGGAACCGCCTGACCGCCTCCCTGGTCATGTAATTACACAGCAAAATGCAACGTCAAACAGAAGTGATGATTACAGTACAATGTAAAAAAGTATTGAATATGAAAACATAGCAGCATACTGTATAAGATTTTCTATAAAGCACACAATTATTCTATCCTAATCAATACAAATTGCACTGTCACTGTAATGTTTTGCCAAATTGGATTTTAAATCATATTCTCAATGCACAAGCAACGTTTAAAAAAAGCGATAGTAGAGGTCCATCGAAATCCCTCCCTTTGCCATTTTCAGCTTGATGACAATGTTTCTTTTCTGGGGAAAAAATTATGCTGTTATTTCCGGTATTGCGCATGCGTCAATTTGATTCATTGAGAATTAAAGCAGCAGTTCATGTAATATCCTACAGTACATGTGCATCTGTACGATGAGAACAAACTTCTGATAGGCTCTAGCTCTTGAGCCACGCCCTCTCCATAGCTGTCCACCAAATATATCTACTGTAGTAACTGCTTAGTCAATCATATTGCAGGATTACATTTTCAATAATTGTGCAAGAATTGAATTCAATTAAATAACCCTGAGCAAAGTGATTGATTATAGGAGAACGGACGGATATGCATCTTACTGTAGATAATCACTTGTCTGTGTGCATATTGTATTGATGCACATACAGTACTGTAATGTATTATTTAAAAAAAAAGAATAAATATTTTTAAACGGCAGCTTGAACTGCAGCTTTAACCTTAATACTGTACTGTACATTATATTTACCTTCATTACAAACTTTGCCAAACGGGTGGAGATGAGCCACTGTCACTCCCATAGTCTGCATTATAGTTTACAGGTGATAGCTGGCCTGCTACACCTGTAGTTGACAGATGATGAAGCTGGGAATCTTTTTGATACATGCAAGCTTGCTGGTACCTGTACGTGAAATCAGGCTCAAGCTGTAAATTTTGCAGGTATTCCGGCGGAGACAGGTAGCAAGGATTGCCGTTCACCAGGTTTTCACTGACGGTCGGACCGTTATTGTAAGCTGGTGCCGGTGCTGTTGCCGGCGCTGTTACATTGCTGGGTTGGGATAGACATATTTTATATGGATTAAACCCGACCTTTCTCCTTTTGAAGTTGCCATGATCAAACAAACTGTTAAAATCTGCCACCACACCAAAATACCCTCTTGTACACTGGCGACACACTTTATTCGAGCTCGGCTAGTCCCACGAATTCGGGTATACCCGGGTGTATTGAGGTTTGTGACTGGTTTCTGCCCGAGTGCATTGAGGTATTTTCCAGGCAGGGATTGAAGCATTTTATTCCCGCTGGCTGCAATACTGCACAGTATATATATATATACTGCATTACAATTCATGAATTTATGCCATCTGGTAGACACGCGAAGCATTGCAGCCTATTAAATCCTAATCATTATCATTTAACAGATCAGCCGCCCATCAGCCAGGCATGAACCCAGGCTGGGAAGGCAAACGCAACGGGGCTTGTCAGAGGTGAGGAGCGGCGCATTCCAGGTATCTGCCAGGTACATACTGGGTATTTGCTCGAATAAAGTGTGTCGGTGCAGTATCTCCGGCAGGAGGGGTAATGCGAAAAAAAGACTGATCGCTACTTAAGGTTTTTCTTATCAAACTCTTCCACCCACGAACATCAGGTGAAAATTTGTATAAATCGTAGTTCGAAATGAAATATTCATATATTTCGGTTACAGTCGCCATGTTATCTGCTGCAGCATTAATTGCAGAAAATATTAAAAATGCATAACTACAGTCAGGTTTTTTATACATATACGGTGTACACATGGTGCAAGTCCAGTCAGCAATTGTGCAAGGATAGTGTAGGAATGTAGAAATAAGCACACAGCTTTGAGTTTTATAAGTTTTTATTATGAAGCGCCTAAATTTGATAACGTCTTCATGGTAGAATCACAATGGACCACTGTGGTACTGTAGATTTGGTTTTTATCTGGTTTTAAACATCTGCAAATTTACACAGTAGCACAGAACTGTACACATTAGAATTCATTAATTTCTGCGACCTGGTGGACACACAAAGAATTGCACCCAAAGAAATCCGAAACCATTAAATTAAAACAGATCAACCGCGGTAAACCACGGGTGTCTGGCGGCTTGGAGGATGCGTGAACTCGAGAATGCGGTGTGAATACCAAATGGAATACAGCAGAGAACACGGAAATCAATTTGTGATTTGTTTGAATGTCGGTCGCTGCATCTGTAGCATTGGGGCTCTCTGTCTTTTGTTTATACAATGTCACATACCTAATAGCACTCATTTTTGACATACATATATACTGTATGGTAAGGTGGGTGTTGGTTTGTGTGTAGATTTTAAAAGGGGAATGATCAAATTCGATTTTGTAAGTCAAAGGTAGAGAAATCTGACTTCAAATCATAGCACACACATAAAGACGTACTTTCCTCTCCATTACTCAAGAGAGCAATGTCTATGTTGATTTGTTCAGCAGCTTAATATGTTTAGTCAAACAACCTCTAATACATAACTAACATAGTGACTTTGTTTCTAAGCTATTCACAAAATTTCAAATAGATCACGTGATAATATTTTCTGATCACATTATCTACACTTTGATATTTATAAATCACGAGGATATTATACCTGTCTGAAACATGGCTGTGCAGTGGAAGGCTAGCTCTTAGATGTACAGGTAGCAATATCCATAATTTCTTTAAACTAAATCTATTATGTAGTCATACAATTGAGTACAGTATGTTCATTGCTTCCCCTATTCTAGTGTCAAAAACACTGTGATGAGCCAGTCATCAAGTTGTACTCCAGGAAATCAGGAACTCACAAATAATATCATGGAATAAGTTATAAGTTCTGAAGAAAATATATAAAATGAGGTGTAAGAGATACTGCAAACTGTGTGATCTGGCCTAATAAGTTATTAATGGGAAACCATTACTCCTCATACATATTTTATCAGTAAGGCATTAACTTTTTGTCAAGATTAGTGAATTATAAAATATTTGTGCTACACAATATTAATGACTAGAATGATATGGTTAAAATGAATTACATTGGGAAGAAACCCATAAATACAAGCGAAAAAAATACATTTTGGAATTAAGGATTTATTCTGAATACAATATAATTACTTAAAAACTATTTTTGTATTATTATTATTATTATTATTTTTATTATTATTAGCTTCAAATATGTACAGTACAGTATTTAGAGAAGAATGCTAAAAGTCAAAGTATTTAGAGTTTCTTTACCTAATATTATACATTATAATTCACAGATGTTGATCACATTCCAATATTAGGTTAAATTGAATGACATCTATAAATGTATGCTACAACAAGTTCTTGTTAAACACTGTTTTGCAGATATGTAATAGCTGCTGATTTTATTGATAAATCTATAGTCTTGTCCCACAACTTGAGATACACTTCATATTGTACTGTAGAACACTTTCACTAAAAGTACTTGCATGGCAATATAATGTTATTATTTTTAATGGATTAGAGCCAACAATCCACTTACAGTAGTGCATTGATATCTTCGAGATGCAGGATTTTTTTCTCATCTTATTCACATAATAGATAATGTGAATTGAGTTACATAATTGAATGGACATGTTAGATACTCTTCTACTGCAAGTGTATACAGTATACTGTTTCCTGATACCACACAATGTCTATATTAAGGCAAAAGCTAAACTATTGCTGTGTGTCTTAGTGTGGTACAGTAGAGTTTAAGCACTTTACAGATATTTATTTATTTATAAAATATTTTACCAGGAAGTAATACATTGAGAGTTACCTCTCATTTTCAAGTATGTCCTGGGCACAGAGTTAAGACAAATAATACATGGTTACAAATAGTTACATAAATGAACAGGGTATACATTATATACAAGACATTGCATGCACAGTTAAAGATAATAAATATTATGGGCGTATGAAACAGTTACAGACCAGTTTAAAATGTGTGACAGCCTTAGATTTGAAAGAACTTAAACTGGTGGTGGATGTGAGAGTCTCTGGTAGGTTGTTCCAGTTCTGGGGTGAACGGTAAGAGAAGGAGGAACGTCTGGATACTTTGTTGAGCTTTGGGTCCATGAACAGTCTTTTGGAGTCTGATCTCAGATGATAGGTGCTGCATGTGGTAGGGGTGAGGAGCTTGTTCAGGTACAGTAGCTGGGTAGCTTGCCCATAAAGAATTTGAAGGCAAGACAGGAAAGGTGAACTTTGCGCCTAGACTCGAGTGATGACCAATCTAGTTCTTTGAGCATTTCGCAGTGATGTGTGTTATAGTTGCATTGGAGAACAAAACGACAAAGTGAATTGTAGAGGGTGTCAAGTTTGCTAAGGTGGGTTTGAGGTGCCGAGCCATATACTATGTCTCCATAGTCAATATATGGAAAGCACAATAATTGAAACAACATTTTACAATATATATACTATATATAGTGTACAAAATATGAATTGCAGGATGACAATATTGTGTTTGGAATCCAAATATATGTTTCTATGAAGCTGATCTACTGTACTTATGCTCTAAGATGCTTTTTAAATTACAGAAAAACGTTGTTAGTCAAGTACTACAGTGCTGTGGTATTATATAGCAGTGTAAACAAAAATGGCATTTCTAACCTTACCACACTGACTGAAAAGGAAAGCTTCCATAATTTCATTTTCAAAATTTCCATCATCCAAAAATAACTTTGCAACAAAATTAAACATATCAAGAAGTTAAGATTTTGGTGTTAAATGACATACAGAAGTATTAGCAAGAACACGTGTTAGTTAAATCTTGCTCTAGATATTGAACTTTTTTTTACAGATCTCAAGTAGATATAGAAATGAAGGGGTTCCAATGTCACAGTATAATTTTGAGATCTAGTGCTCACATCTCTAGCTAATCATACTCGTAGGGGCCTATTCTAGTAGCTTCGATAACAAACTCATCAAGCTTTATGAGCATGTCCCCTCAGATTTGGCAAGTTTGCTATTCAGAAAACTTAGATAACTTGCCTAACTCGTATGGGGAGTGCATATTCCCGATTGTTCTCGCTCCTGCTCAAACACATCGAGCGGGATCTTAAAAAAGCAAAATAGCGCAATTTCGAAAATATAACGCTATTCTAGTAGCCTCGAGAATTTCATTGAAGCTTTCATTGAAGATTTCATTGAAATAGCGAGCTTATCACAGATCTCATCTCGCTATCCCAAGGGTGGCGAGAAGGGATTTGAGAGTGGGACTTAGAAAAAAAATGTATTTTTCCTGCATTGGATTCAAGCCGGGAGTCTCCAGAGCTGATATACATTAATACCAGCTCCAGAGACCCCCGGCTTCAATCCTATGCAATAAAAATACATTTACAGGCAACTTCATTACTTTAGCGGTTAACCACTAAGGCAATGAAGGGGTTAACTACCAGTGCCCAGTTTATTGTGGTTAATGGGGGAGTTAAATTGGTATTTGAACCATGGTGGTTGTTTAGGCCTTGTGGGGGGTTGTGGGAGGAGTTAACCCTGTAATTACCTTAACGATTACTACCACTAAAGTAATGAAGGGGTTAACCCACCCCACTACCCACACGTTAGGCATAAACACCTAACGGGCCAAATACCACCTTCAACTACCCCGACTACCCACAATAGACATTGAAACACATTACTAGCCAATCCTCCCATTCATTGCCAGTGTGGTTACCTATGCCCTCAATGTGAGCAAAGATAACCTCAATGGGAATGAATGGACATCCCCTCTACCCCCAACAACCATAATATTACAGTACAGTAATTGGCAAAATTACTATTATCCAGATATGGATAATAGCTCATTTGCCCATTCAAAATAAAACACTAACCAGCCAGTCTCATTTGACCTTAAGAAGCCGATAGGACAATATCCGCTTCTTGGATTAATATGGATTACAATGGACAGATGAAGATACAGATAAAGAAGATAAAAAGAAGATATATTTACCTCCTGTTGAGGATCACTGCGTTTAGTGTTAAGAGGTTCATGCTGTTGCTGATGTACTCGGAATCGGAGGGTGAAGACGTCAAAAGTAAGAAAAACATTGATGGTATTTTTTTTTCAGTGCATATTTTTGATTCCTGGTATTTTTTAATTGTGTTTTCTTTATTCTAGTTTTTTTTATTTGTGTTTGTTTATGCTGTTTTTTTACATTGTCTATTGTTTTTACCTAATCTTTGTGTTGTTTAGGTGCTTGTTTTTTTAAATGTTGTGTTGTTTAGGTGCTTGATTTATTTAATTGTTGCGTTGTTTAGGTGCTTAATTTATTTAATTGTTCTGTTGTTTAGGTGTTTTATTTATTTAATTGTTCTGTTGTTTAGGTGTTTGTTTTTTTTTAAATTGTTTTGTCTTTTTGGTGCTTTTTTTTTAGTTGTCTATTGACTGCCATAGTGGCTAATCATGCCCATATTATATGGTTGTAACAGGGTATGTCCCATCTTACCTGTTTTTCCCCACATAGGATAACTACTAAAAGCCCTGATAACTTCCAGGCTGTAGTGGGTTAATCTATGGGCAGTGACCCCCACCCCTGTTTCTTTCCTAGAAGAGGAAGGTGGTGTCTCATGGCCTTGAAGGTGATACACTCTATGAGCCCGCCACTTCTACATTCATCTGGGGAGGATCTAAAGTCTAGTCTTGGGCTAACCTCTGAAGAGAGAGGAAGAAGAAGTCTTGCTCTACCCCCAAAGGAGTGAGGAAGCGAGAGGAGGTCCAGCTAACCCTCCAAAGGTAGAGGGTGTGAGGTGAGGAAATGATGGAGTCTGGCTCTTCTCCCTAAGGGGACTAAGAGGGATATGAGCCTTCGCCATTGCAGGGAAAGCATGCCATTCTAAGCCAGCTGGCTTAAACAATACT
The DNA here is from genome assembly GCF_040206685.1 of Ascaphus truei. Lineage (NCBI taxonomy): Eukaryota > Metazoa > Chordata > Amphibia > Anura > Ascaphidae > Ascaphus > Ascaphus truei. The sequence goes on along the minus strand of NC_134484.1, from coordinate 167,019,814 downwards.
CAGATGGAGAGCCCTTATTAATCAGACCCCTGCCTTGGTGTCGGTTACTGGGCAGGAGGATTAAAGGGTGCAGTGATGTGAGCTGACATCCCACAGCCTGGGATCATGTCACAGCTGGAGGCACTGTACACCGGAGATCAACCAGAGCAGTTTTCCCCAAAAGAGCCCTAGATGAGATTGGGAGGGGGGAAACAAGGGTTATATGGGAATGGTGTACCACTTTGCCAAACAATGAGGGTTTGGGTAATTGCCCTTGGGAGGGTGGTTATGCCGCCTGGATGTGTAGTGGGGGAGGGGGTTAACCCCTTAATTACTATAGTGGTTACTAACCGCAAATGTGATTAAGGGGTTAGTGGCCATTAGTTTGTATTTTTATTGTACTGTTGCTGCCCACAGAGGACATGGACAGGGAGGACGGTGATGAGGATGGCCTTAAACCTGGCAGAGGTAAGTAGAAGTTTTATTTACCTTATGCTGGCTGGTTATATATAAGGCCTGTGATGTCACATTTGAGTGTCAGATGGTACAACTCCAAAACGATTGGATACTGTACCATGTCACAGGATTCTTTTTTTTTTAGTATGTGACGTCATCTTCAAGGGAGGTTTCTCACATCCTTAAACAAAATGGCTGCCATCACATGGTATTACAACCAATCAAATTGTGAGATATACCATGTGAGGCATCACATACATCTCCAATCAGATTGGTTGAACTACCATGTGACATCTTCCATTTTTTTTTAAAGGATGTGACGTCTTTAAGGGATGATGTCACAAACTTTTTTTTTAAATGGCTGCCATCACATGGTACTGGAACTAATCAGAATATGAGAAATAGCATGTGGTACATAGCCGAAATGTTTGATTTCTTGGCAGAATACATTTTTGTTTATAAGCAAGTCTGTGTGCCTGTTTCACTTCAATCTTCATTTTTTTTATCTCTTTGGGACCTTAGGATGCCCTTTTGGATTGGAGCACTGGCTGATATGTATTTTGTACCACTTTTGCACCACTTCCTAGTTTCCAATTAATTCCTCCTCCCTCTGCACAAAACTATAGAGAAATGTGTTTAAAAGTAGGAAATAATAGTGACTGATTTGATCTTTGCCATCCCTACCCATATATGAGAACAAGACAGTAGTTTGGAACTCATCTCATTCCCAGATGAGATTATTACAGAAGAATGAATGGTGGAGGGAGGTGTTTCTACTGTATAGCACAAGCTAGGAATGGGGATATTAGTCAAGTATACTGTACAAGGCGTAGATGAAATCAGCGTGGTCCAAGAGCTACTTAAAAACTATATGAACACCGGTTTTAGCCTTTAAATTGTTGTTATTTTTGTGGCAGAAAAAAGTTGGTGCATTTATTTACCCTTTGTTAAGTAATGTCAGACAGCTGTGGTCTGTTTATTAGGATTTCAGTTTAGTGTGTTGGCTTATATTCTTATACAACCAACTTACACTAGGTGGGAGACTGAGAAAGAGCATGATTGTTTGATAGGGGGTGTTATTATGAACAATTTCCGCACTAGTCAGTCCATAAGCCTAGAGAAAACCCAAAAGGAAAGTCCTTTTATAAAGAATGCTTTCTCCAGTTTGAACAGCTTGGTAAAGCAAATTACGTAGGACTGTGCAGATCTTTCTGGTGAGGCACTTCCTAACAAGAAGACTTCCAACAGCTTAGTTCAAAAGAAAAAAAGAGGAGAAAAGCACTAAAGGTACAGTAGGCATAAATATTACATTTCACAAAATAGTCAAAACATATAACTTATAGATTTATGTGCAAATGACATCAACATTGCTTTACAAATTGTTTCTAGATATATTTAAATAATGTCACATTGCTTAAAAATGAGCAAAATTGTGCTAGTAATTTCACTATACTGTTGCCAATTTCACTAATTTGGCTACAATATATAAACATGTTGTGGAAATTGCTCTAAAAAGCAGTATATAAAAGAAGAATTTTGTAAAAGCCAGCAGACTTATGCAAAAATATTAAAAGAAAAGCCAAATGTTGGTTGCGTTGCTATTGTTTGAGAAAATGTTGCACCTCTCTATTCACTTACAATTAAGTAAATATGCATAAGCGCTAATCACAATGTCCACAAAAAATATTGTGTGAAGGACACTTGATGACATCAACACATAGCCCAGTCACGTTTCTTACGTTTACATTTGATATCAAAGCGTATCTGTCCTGTCTTCAGCCTGTGTGTTTTTCTCCTGTTGTTTCTCAGTTACCTTTACCCTAGTTTCTTTAATACTATGTAAAGTCTATTATAACTGGAATTCAGATTGTTGCCTCAGCAACTACTCTTCCCAGACCCCTGGGGTTTTAGTATGATCCTCCCTACCAAGCACTTGTCCAACATTGTTTAATGTTTGGCCAGCCCCGCAGCCTTCCTCTTCAAGCTTGCATCCACAACTTAATGTATTCCCGAAACATCTCTGCCTGTCACAATATTGTTTTTTCACCTCCCAATGTACAGTATGCATCCCCAAGAGTTTTCTATTAATTTCTGTTTCTGCATGTAAATAAAGAAAATCAGAAATTTAAGGAGGGCTCTATTTTGCATGAAGAAGAAGATGAGTTAAACTGCCTGTCAAATCTTACTGAGCCCCAGGAAGCGAGAGAGACAGAGAGAGAAGAGGAGAGGAGAGAGGAGAGAGAGGAGAGGAGAGAGGAGAGGAGAGAGAGGAGAGGAGAGAGAGGAGAGAGGAGAGGGAGGAGAGAGGAGAGGGAGGAGAAAGGAGAGAGGAGAGAGAGGAGAGAGGTGAGAGAGAGAGAGAGAGAGAGAGAGAGAGAGAGAGAGAGAGAGAGAGAGAGAGAGAGAGAGAGAAAATAAACACACAGCATTTAAGCACAGCTGCACAAACCAAGATACAAGCCCCTCAGATCCACTTTTTGCTGTATTCCAACAGCTAGGGATACCAAGGGTCACGTTATGGACAATCAGCCAGGACACAGATCAGAGCCATGGACACTTTTGAGAACAGCTATTACTAGGCTGACCTGATACAGGACAATGACTGGAGAACAGCTATTACTAGGCTGAGCTGATACAGGACAATGACTGGTACTATCAGAAACAGTCATTTGCCGTTAACTAAAAACTGCTTAAGCAGGCTTTAGCTCAACTGAGGTACAGCCAGACAAGTTACCAAATGCTGTCAAAGGAATATCTAATACGTGAAGGTGAAAGAAAACGGCGCTAACTCTATTAGTGTACACTAATAATATACAGTGAATATTTTAACCAAATCAATTAATTGTTAAACAGTGATATTGTGTTCAAATAACGTGATAATATTATTGAAAGGTTCAAACCCCCTGCTCAAACCCAGCTGGTGGGGACTGGTTTCGCTAGTCCCACAAATCGTCACTCTCCAGTTGTAATCCAGGGGGAGCATGAAGGGAAAAGAACATAAAACAAGAAAAACAATCTAAGTGCAGACAATAAAATTCAAGTGATATAAATTCTGCGTTCTTTCTTGGCTCATATGTGATGTCTACTTACAAGATGTAAGTCAAAATCAAGCGGTTTTGACACTCAATGGTCTCTGCTGTACAGATATTCCCACCAGGTGATAGGGTCTCCAGCTCTCAGCTCCGCAGCAAAGTGTATGTAAAAGAAATATAAACCATAGTGCAGACCAGTATAATGTAAAAAAACTCGACTTTATGGGGTTTAAAAAATGAACACTTACAATAAAAACAAGTATTTCAGGCATGTACCACAATCATTGTGATCAAAGAGAGAAGGATTTTTGGTTTAAACTTCAGGCTCACCCGCCTCCTCTGGTGTGACTTGGTGTGGACCACCACTCTCAGGGACTTTGTACCTCCAGCGGTGGGCGCGTTGATCCAGGTCTCTCTCCCCTCGTGGGTTCCCTCTTTTGTGGGTCGATCACCTTCCCATAACAGCTGCCCGCAGGCACTGTGGAGTTCTCCACTGGGATACAGCCTCTCGGGTGGATGTTTCAGCTTCACTCGCACACCGATGCGCCACTTCCGCTCCGTCCCGATACGTCACTTCCGGTCGCGGTTCTGTGAGTATCTGTCAGTAAATTTCTCCTCTCTTCTCTCTCCTCTCTGGGCGGCTACCACTCTACGCGTTTCGCCAAAAAGGGTGTGTGGCTTCCTCAGGAGTGTACCGCCCCCTACTCTAAGGTGACTTTATATACCTTCCTTAATTGGAATTTGATCAGGAACACTTGTGCATAAAAAACTGGTCTGCACTAATTACCATCTGTGCCTTTGTATGTATGAAGGAGCGCTTTCAAATAGGAAAAAAATCCTCTGACTCATGACAGGATTAACCTGTTACTTTCTGGAACCGCAATATGAGGTGATAAAACGGATGATACTCATTGCTTTTTTTATGGGTAATCTGATCGTCAGGAGGGTGATTCTAAGGAGTCCAAATTTTGTCCCAAAATTTTTTTTTTATTAACAAGAGTTGGGAACAGTATGATATAATAGGGATTAACTGTAGTAATATAGGGTTGAATCAGAATATTTTCATGCTCTATATGATTACATTGGCATATTTCTATCCAGCAGGGAAGGGGTTAAATTGTGTCTTATCATTGTTTTCATAATAGGGGAGATGTTACTTATTCTCACAAGTGGGCTTAGATTATTAATAAATTTTACCTCATGTGCTTCAATGTATGGAAAAATGTTAATAAAAAATATATATACTAATATATGAGAGAGCTCCATCATGTATACAACTTAATATATTTGTAGGGATACACATATATATTCAAGAGGGGCTGGTTTCATAATCTTATTTTTACTTTGACCTTTGTTGGGCATGGAAGTACCTTATCTGATGGGAAATACAAAACATAATATTCTGCAGTATAGCACAACTGAATGTTTATATTCATTATAACTTTTATACAAATGCAATAAAGTCCTGAGTTCAGTGCAAAACCTGAGTGTAATACGCTAAGTAATATACATTGACATATTTCTATTTTTCAGCATAGCACAACCAGATATTTATACATATTCATTACAATTTTATACAAATGCAATAAAATCCTTGGTTAAGTGCATAACCTGGGGATACTAAGCTTCAGTGACCTACAGTGACATAATACCACTTCTTATACCTAAAAAACAGATAACTCATGCGTGCTGTGGAAGAGAAAAAAAACAGAAGAGAGAACAGCAGATGGAGAAAACAGAGGAACTGGTTAGTTCAATCCAACAATACAAAATCTTATCTATCTACATGGTTTACAAGAAAGGTGCTATCTCAATTTCCATATTAAGGCCCCTGGGGGAGAGAGTCCGCAACCTATGAATCCAGAAGGTTTCCCTTCTCACGAGTTCCAGATTGCGATCTCCCCCCCGCCAGTGGCCCGCAACATGTTCAATGGACATGTAAGTCAGACCAGTGGTGTCCCCCTGGTGCTTTTCCATGAAATGTTTGGAAAGACTGTGTGTTAAAAGAGATCTTTTAATACTGCTTAGATGTTCAATAATTCTAGTTTTTATTGGTCTCTCAGTCTTCCCCACATATTGCAATTTGCATGGACATTCCAGGAGGTACACCACATGGTCTGACCTGCAGGTTAGACTAGATTCTACATTGAACCCTTCACCTGTGTTGTTAGATGTAAATTCTGTTTTACTGCTGGATTTAAATTGACATGCCCTGCATGTCTTGCAGCCATGAAAACCATTATTTGATTTGATTTGTAACCACTCTCAATCGACAAAATTGAAGGAAAGATTTATAGAGAAGAAATATAAAGAGGAAAAGCTAGATGAGGCCTTGCTAAAAATAGACAAACTAGAGAGGGAAAATCTCCTGAAAAATAAAGTCAAAGATAAGACAAAAAAGAACAAGTCAGACTTTGCGTTCCTCACAAATTACAATGGGGAAGCAAAGGAAATTAGGAAGATTATACATAAACACTGGGCCATACTTAAGAACGACCCAGTTTTGGGAAGTGAGCTACCAGAATATCCACACATCATTTTCAGGAAGGCTCGTAACCTAAAAAACACCCTAGCCCCAAGTGTCCTCAAACAAAAAGCAAAGCCTCAGAACTGGCTACAATCAAATAATGGTTTTCATGGCTGCAAGACATGCAGGGCATGTCAATTTAAATCCAGCAGTAAAACAGAATTTACATCTAACAACACAGGTGAAAGGTTCAATGTAGAATCTAGTCTAACCTGCAGGTCAGACCATGTGGTTTACCTCCTGGAATGTCCATGCAAATTGCAATATGTGGGGAAGACTGAGAGACCAATAAGAACTAGAATTATTGAACATCTAAGCAGTATTAAAAGATCTCTTTTAACACACAGTCTTTCCAAACATTTCATGGAAAAGCACCAGGGGGACACCACTGGTCTGACTTACATGCCCATTGAACATGTTGCGGGCCACTGGCGGGGGAGAGATCGCAATCTGGAACTCATGAGAAGGGAAACCTTCTGGATTCATAGGTTGTGGACTCTCTCCCCCAGGGGCCTTAATATGGAAATTGAGATAGCACCTTTCTTGTAAACCATGTAGATACATAAGATTTTGTATTGTTGGATCGAACTAACCAGTTCCTCTGTTTTCTCCATCTGCTGTTCTCTCTTCTGTTTTTTTTCTCTTCCACAGCACGCATGAGTTATCTGTTTTTTAGGTATAAGAAGTGGTATTATGTCACTGTAGGTCACTGAAGCTTAGTATCCCCAGGTTATGCACTTAACCAAGGATTTTATAGCATTTGTATAAAATTGTAATGAATATGTATAAATATCTGGTTGTGCTATGCTGAAAAATAGAAATATGTCAATGTATATTACTTAGCGTATTACACCCAGGTTTTGCACTGAACTCAGGACTTTATTGCATTTGTATAAAAGTTATAATGAATATAAACATTCAGTTGTGCTATACTGCAGAATATTATGTTTTGTATTTCCCATCAGATAAGGTACTTCCATGCCCAACAAAGGTCAGAGTAAAAATAAGATTATAGATTATGAAACCAGCCCCTCTTGAATATATATGTGTATCCCTACAAATATATTAAGTTGTATACATGATGGAGCTCTCTCATATATTAATATATATATATTTTATTAACATTTTTCCATATATTGAAGCACATGAGGTAAAATTTATTAATAATCTAAGCCCACTTGTGAGAATAAGTAACATCTCCCCTATTATGAAAACAATGATAAGACACAATTTAACCCCTTCCCTGCTGGATAGAAATATGCCAATGTAATCATATAGAGCATGAAAATATTCTGATTCAACCCTATATTACTACAGTTAATCCCTATTATATCATACTGTTCCCAACTCTTGTTAATCAAAAAAAAAATTTTTGGACAAAATTTGGACTCCTTAGAATCACCCTCCTGACGATCAGATTACCCATAAAAAAAGCAATGAGTATCATCCGTTTTATCACCTCATATTGCGGTTCCAGAAAGTAACAGGTTAATCCTGTCATGAGTCAGAGGATTTTTTTCCTATTTGAAAGCGCTCCTTCATACATACAAAGGCACAGATGGTAATTAGTGCAGACCAGTTTTTTATGCACAAGTGTTCCTGATCAAATTCCAATTAAGGAAGGTATATAAAGTCACCTTAGAGTAGGGGGCGGTACACTCCTGAGGAAGCCACACACCCTTTTTGGCGAAACGCGTAGAGTGGTAGCCGCCCAGAGAGGAGAGAGAAGAGAGGAGAAATTTACTGACAGATACTCACAGAACCGCGACCGGAAGTGACGTATCGGGACGGAGCGGAAGTGGCGCATCGGTGTGCGAGTGAAGCTGAAACATCCACCCGAGAGGCTGTATCCCAGTGGAGAACTCCACAGTGCCTGCGGGCAGCTATTATGGGAAGGTGATCGACCCACAAAAGAGGGAACCCACGAGGGGAGAGAGATCTGGATCAACGCGCCCACCGCTGGAGGTACAAAGTCCCTGAGAGTGGTGGTCCACACCAAGTCACACCGGAGGAGGCGGGTGAGCCTGAAGTTTAAACCAAAAATCCTTCTCTCTTTGATCACAATGATTGTGGTACATGCCTGAAATACTTGTTTTTATTGTAAGTGTTCATTTTTTAAACCCCATAAAGTCGAGTTTTTTTACATTATACTGGTCTGCACTATGGTTTATATTTCTTTTACATACACTTTGCTGCGGAGCTGAGAGCTGGAGACCCTATCACCTGGTGGGAATATCTGTACAGCAGAGACCATTGAGTGTCAAAACCGCTTGATTTTGACTTACATCTTGTAAGTAAACATCACATATGAGCCAAGAAAGAACGCAGAATTTATATTACTTGAATTTTATTGTCTGCACTTAGATTGTTTTTCTTGTTTTATGTTCTTTTCCCTTCATGCTCCCCCTGTATTACAACTGGAAAGGAATATCTAATAGCACATTTCTCAACTGTGACGAGGTGCGCAATCACAGCACTATGGAAACACACGTGAACGTGTTTCCCAAACTATCAAAGCAGGATTGTGGATCCACCCACCCCTGGAATGTCTGTTTGTGCTAGCCACATAATCCAGACTTTTAGAAATTTAGTGTCAGTATCATTAGTCAAACTCGTTAACTTTGTATCTGGCATACAAAACAAATTGTATTCCTAATTGCGGGAATAGTTGGAATTTCTGTCTGTTTCATAGTGATATTATATAAACAAATGGATACCGCACTGCCTGATACAAATAATCATGTTGTTATATTAGAGGGGTGATAAGGGAATGAACAAACAAACGTACATACATAAAGAGAAAGAATCCCTGTTGAACAAGCACTCTTCCTTCACTAATAGGTAGGGAATTGAGAAACGCCAACCCACAGCCACGCGGGCACGCCTAGGATATAGATTGGTCGTGCAAGCCGGATCAGGGTTATAGAGTGCAGAGTAGTTGTATATACTTGCCAGGTCAGGATTGGAGAATAGCGGATTGTTGGAGTACTTTGCCAAGGTCAGGATTGTAGAAGAGCGGATCATCGGAGTACTTTGCCAAGGTCAGGAGCGGAGAGAAGCGGAGTCCAAGAAACAAGCAGTGTTCAGGCAACAAAGGGTTAATCAGGCAGGCAAGGCAAGACAAGGTATCAGGAACAGAATGCAGCAAGGCACAGAATCACACTGACTATGCTCAGCAAAGTTAAGCTGAAAGTGCAGGGTATATAAAGGAGGAGGCTCCAATAGCAAGCAGGGGTGGAACCAGGAAGTGAATCGTCATAGGCTGCTGATGCACTCAGGTGTGTCAAATAATGCAGCCGATCAGGTAGGAGGTTGCTTGCAGCCCGCACATGTCACAGGGTTCAGAGGGCGGGACTTGGAGTGTCTGATACTCACACGCCAGTTCCGTGAGAGTCAGAGCGGGGGCGGAGCCTGGAGCGCGCATTACTACCATGCTGGTCTTGTTTAACAACAGAGCGGGGATGGAGCCTACTGCGTACGTCAGCGGGGAAACTGGACGAGCGCCCACGATGTACAGCCAGATGAGGGACGGGATTAGAGGCTGCAGAAGGCGGAACAGACAGCGCAGGGTCCGCGCATGCGCGCATCACAGGACCGGAGGGCTGCGCTATTTGAGTATCTGTGACCGAAGGGCCAGTAAGATGAGGAAATGGTCCCTGAATGCCGGAATGGTGAATCCTCACAGTACCCCCCCCCCTAGGAGCAACCTCCGGGCGACTCCATGAAGGCTTATCCGGAAATTTGGAATGGAAGTTACGGATCAACATGGAAGCATGAACATGATGACTAGGAACCCAGGATCTTTCCTCTGGGCCGTAACCCTTCCAGTGAACCAAATACTGTAATGAGCCTCTTGAGAACTTCGAGTCCAGAATGGATTGTTTATCATACTCAGGTTGGCCTTGAACCATATGAGACGAAGTGGGAGGCGAATGAACCGAATGAGTATTCTGGACCACTGGCTTAAGCAACGAGACGTGAAAACTGGATGGGATCGCATAGAAGGAGGTAACGCGAGATGATACGGCATGGGATTAATCCTTTCTGAGATAGAAAAAGGACCGAGAAATCTGGGTGCAAACTTCATAGATGGTACCTTCAGCTTGATGTTCTTGGATGAGAACCAAACCTTGTCGCCAATCTTGAATTCTTGAGCAGGTCTACGGTGGCGATCAGCCTGGGCTTCTGCCTATTGGTAGCTGTCTTGATGTTTGCCTGAACCTTTTACCAAAGATCTTGCAATGCTATAATCCTGTCGTGTGCCACGGAAACCCCTGATGAAGATAAGGAGGAGGGAGTGTAGAAGGATGGAACCCGTAATTTACAAAAAATGGAGATTCCAGAGTAGATCCACTTTGTGCGTTGTTATGGGCGAATTCTGCCCAGGGCAAAAGTTCGGACCAGTCATCTTGGAAATCTGAAACAAAACATCTTATGTATTGTTCTAGGGACTGATTCGTCCTTTCAGTCTGACCATTCGTCTGTGGGTGGTACCTGGAGGAGAAATGTAGAGAAATGCCTAGTTGTAGGCAAAAAGAACATCAAAAGCAAGACACAAACTGAGAACCCCTATCAGACACGATAACCAGGGGTACTCTGTGAAGTCGGAAGGTCTCTCTGATGAATACATTGGACAGTTTGAAAGAATTGGGAAGATCTTTGAGAGGTATAAAGTGGGACTGTTTAGAAAATCGATCCACGACCACCAGGATCGTATTCATGCCCTTGGATACCGGTAAATCCACAATGAAATCCATGGACAGGTGTGTCCATGGCCGGTTGGGAACAGAAAGGGTCTGGAGAAGTCCTGAAGGAAGATTACTGGGAGTCTTAGTCCTGGCACAAGTTGGGCACGCGGCTATGAAGTCCTTGACATCTTTCTGAATCCCGGGCAACCAAAAAGTTCTGGAAATCAAATCTAAAGTTCTCCTGGTACCTGGGTGACAAGCGGCTCTGGAGGAGTGACTCCATTGGAGAACTTTCCTGCGGTGCGTAGGAGAAGTATAAAGATGACCCTCGGGAATATTGAGATCTGCAGGGGTGTGAAATATTTTTGAGAACGTTGAAGGTGGTTGCAGAAAGAATACACTTAGCAGGGAGAATAGGCCTTTGTTGGTCCTCAGATTTATCGTCCAAAGAGAATTGTTGGGAAAGGGCATCAGCCTTGATATTTTTTGTTCCAGGCAGATATGATGAAATTGAATCTTGAAAAGAATAATGACCATCTGGCTTGACGGGCTCCAAGACGACGTGCTCCTTCGATATATAACAGATTTTTATGATCTGTTAAGATAGTTATGGGATTCTCAGTACCCTCCATAAAATGTCTCCATTCTTCTAGTGCTAATTTCACAGCCAGGAGTTCCAAATTCCCGATATCGTAATTGCACTCAGCGGAAGAATTTTTTTTGGAGAAAAATGCACAGGGATGCAATCTGGATTGAGGATTCTTCCTCTGGGAAAGGACAGAACCAACACCGACATCCGATGCATCTACTTCTAGGGGTTCATGCAGTAAGCAGCGGAAAGGCACTTCTCGCCACTTTCCCGCCAAAAATGCCTATCCCTATACAGTAAGGGGCTAGAAAGTGGCGAGAATCAAAAAAACGCCAGTTGGGCTGGCGGTTTTTTTTTTCCGCCGGTGGCGAGGCGAGAAGGCACTTTCCGCCTAAAATTGAAACATTTTCCACCACGCTGTATTCTAGTAGTGGCGAGTAGCTAAGCGGAGCTATTTGCCACTCTAGAATGGCGTTTTGCTGGCGAATCAGCCACGCAAGAAAAAGATGGCAAGTTGCTGGTGAGAGGCTGCTGATGAGTGGCGGATCGGCACTTAGAAAAATGTCTGGCCTTTTTCCTGCTTGGGATTAATGCCGGGGGTCTCCGGAGCT
>NC_134484.1:166812932-167000432 GCF_040206685.1 Ascaphus truei | reverse complement strand
CCAAATAATGTATTATCCCTATGTGGATAATAGTTATTTGGTACATTATTGTACTGTATGTGGTGGGGGAGGGGGTATTGGCCACAAGGGTATGTGGTAGGACTCCCTTGTGGGTAGTGGATGAGGGTTGTTAGGCCTCAGGGGGTGGGAGATTAGTGGGGGAGGGTATGTGGGTGATGGTGGGTTAACCCCTTAATGACTGTAGCGGTTAATAACCGCTATGATGATTAAGGGGTTAGGGGACATTACATTGGATGTTTTTATTCTTGTGTCTGTTTTGCAGAAGCGGTTTGGGCATTAGCAGGATGAAGATGAGGATGGCCTTCATCGTGGCAGCCGGACATGGGTGAGTGCTATATGTATTTAATGTCTTTATTGTTCAGTATGTATTTTAAATGGACAACTGCACTATTATGCATTTGTGGATAATAGTAATGTTGCCCATTACTGTATTGTATGTTGTGTATTGCTGCTATGTTGTTCGGGGGCAATTGTCCCCAATAAACATACTATTATGCGTTAACCCATCATTGCCTTTGCGCCTATCCGCTATGGTAATGAAGCAGCATTAATGTATTTTAATAATATTGTGCGGGAGCTGGGGGTACCCTTAACTGAACCGCATTGATTTGTGGCTCAGAGACCCCCTGCTTCCCGAGTTACAGGTCCCGGTTTGGGGCATCGGTTACAGTGTCGCCGCCATGTTTATTGCGGGCACGTAGCGTATGGGACGCTATAAACAAGGCGGCGACACTGCCCACACGATCACACATACCGGGGCCTGTAACTCGGGAAGCAGGGGGTCCCTGGTCCACAAAGCTATGCGGTTCAGTTCGGGGGACCCCCTGCTCACTGTACAGTATTATTAAAAAAATATTCATGCTGCTTCGCTACCATAGCAGATAGCCGCAAAGGTAAGGAACGAGTCTTTATTGATATGTGTGTTTTATTCATAGTGTAGATGTACAGAGGTTCTCCGGAGCTGAACCGCTTTGGTTTTAGGTCCGGGGACCCCCTGCTTCCTGAGATACAGGCCCCTTTAGGGGGTGCCGGTATCCCTCTGCTTTGTTTACATTCCGCGGTCACGTGATCGGGACCTTCAAATGCAGAGGGATACCGGCACCCCATAAAGGGGCCTGTATCTCGGGAAGCAGGGGGTCCCCGGACCTGAAACCAATGCGGTTCAGCTCCGGAGACCCCCTGCACATGTACACAATGAATAAAAATGTTTTTTTTTTTTTTTTTAAATGTGCTGATGTTTGCGCCGAGAGAGCAGCGCATCTCTGTCTGCTGCAAACACATCTCGTCAGGGGACGGCTTCTCGGCAGTTTCTCGCCAGGCAGCCGTCTCGCCACCGATTACTAGCCATTTTATCAAATGGTGGTGGCTAATTCATTCGCCAGGGATTTGCCCCTTACAACATACAGCCAGTTTAACACACCAAAAACATGGCTAATTGCTAAACTGGCTAATGCATTTTTTCGCTGCTTACTGCATGATGCCCCTAGGGTGAAAGGAAGTTTTGGATCAGGATGAATAAGGATAGGTGCAGAGACAAATGCACTCTTAAGATGAGAGAAGGACTGAATGGCCATGGGAGGTCAAGTAGTTGGGTCAGCTCCTTTCTTGGTCAAGGCAGTAATAGGAGCTACCAATGAAGAAAATTTCTGGATAAATCTACGATAATAGTTCGAAAATCTGAGGAACCGTTGAATGGCTTTGAGAGTGGTGGGTTGAGGCCAATCCAGTACCGCTTTGACCTTAGCAGGATCCATAGTAAGTCCAGTGTTGGAGATAATGTATCCAAGGAAAACGGTGGAGGCTTGGTGAAATTGACACTTCTCGAGTTTGGCGAAGAGTTGGTTTTCTCTAGGCGAACAAGTACCTGCTTTATATGGGACACATGTTCTTGTTGAATTTTGGAGAAAATCAGAATGTCATCTAAATAAATGATCACAAAAGAATTGAGAAGGTCCCGAAAGATTTCGTTGACAAAATCCTGAAACACAGCTGGGGCATTACACAGACCAAACAGAAGCCGGGCGCTTACCTTGAAATAGTAGGTCAGGGTGGAGGATACAATTCAATTACTAGTTCAAACCAATAAATGAAGTCTCTCACAGTGGAGCACAGTAATCCTTGTAGTTTTTGAGCCTGAGGAAGCCGTTTTCACGGCGAAACGCATTGCTCTAATTCATCGTATACTTTTGGACCACGGAGGCTTCCGTAGCTAGTGGAAGCAGTCGCAGTCACAGCCGAGCCGGATAGAAGTCACCATCTCTTCTTACTCCAGACGTGGAGGGCAGGCTGTATGGGAAGTGACTTCAAACCACAGCAACGGTGGTGTACCGGGGATTTGTATTTTTATGTGAGTGCTTTTGTGGATGTATTTTAATGTTTAATAAACGTATATTTTTTAAACACCACTGCCTACCCTCTGCTGACATCTTGCCTCACTTACCCCTGCTTGCTGGACTGGGGAGGGAAGGAGCCCTGAATGGGAGTACCGTGAAGGGGAATCCCCATATAATACCCTGCCTGCCAGCAGATGTGTGCGCCCTGCCCCTGGAATCAACTTGGATGGTTAACTAGATGTACCCCACAGAAACCTTTCCACATCTGTGCTTACAAATGGCCGTGTAAGTATTATATGGTTGTTGCCATATTGTATTATTTCACATTTATCCCCAATCTGACCACCTATCTGGGAGGATCAGGTTTCAACCTACAAGATACTCTTACGCACCTCTGCTCACACAGGGCCGTGTGAGTATTTTATTATTGTCATCTCACTCCACGTCCACCTTAGAGGTTATTGACCCTTTGTGTAAATTATATACCTCATATATTTTTGTCATTGTTGTGTTATGCTCTAATCCTTTGCTCCCCCTATTTTCCTCCTTTCCGCATTACACAGACCGAATGACATGACTAAGTACTCGTAATGTCCATCTCTGGTGTTAAGAGCAGTTTCCATTCATCACCCTGGTGAATCCTGATGAGGTTGTAGGCTCCACATAGATCCAATTTAGAGAAGATATTGGCACCTTGTTGGCGATCGAAGAGCTCAGATATAAGAGGAAGTGGGTAACGATTCTTAATGGTGATTTTATTGAGACCCCGGTAGTCGATACAAGGGCGTAAAGAACCGTCTTTTTTCTTCACGAAGAAGAAACCGGCACCTGCAGGAGAAGTAGAGTTACATATGAAACCTCTCTGGAGATTCTCAGCAATATACTCTCGCATGGCCTTGGTCTCAGGCATGGAAAATGGGTAGGAAGCCCCTCTAGGGGGAGAAGAACCCGGGAGTAGGTCAATGGGGCAATCGTACGGACGGTGTGGGGGTAGTACCTCAGACTTAACTTTATTGAAGACGTCGCTGAACTCGGCATACTCCTCAGGCAAAAGTATCCTTTGCCTCGGCCGGGGTAGTACCACAAATGCTACTGGATTTAATGATACAGTTCTTGGTACAAAAAGAGCTCAATTGAATGGGATCATTATTTAGCCAATCCACCCAAGGATTATGAGTCTGTAACCTGGGAAGGCCAAGGATTACTGCTACAGAAGTCGTATGAATCACATTGAATTGGATGTCCTCCAGGTGATCAGTACCTGTCTTGAGATGAAGTACTTGGGTCTCCAGTAAAATAAAGGCTGGCTGAAGCGGTCTTCCGACAATGGCCTCAAGTCCAATAGGTTTCTTCCTAGGTATGAGGGGCATATGGTGACGTTCAGCAAAGCCTTGATCTATAAAGTTGCCCCCAGAGACGGAATCGAGGAAGGCCTGGGTGGAAACAAGAAACCCATTCCCAGAGAGAGTGATGGGAAGAAGGATTCTAGAAGGATTATCAACAGAAATAGGAGAGAGAGAAATGGTTCCCAGTGAGACACCCCTAATTCACATGGGAATTTTGCGTTTTCCTGACTTATTGGGACAAGATTAGGCCAGGTGTCCAGGTTGTCCGCAATATAGACACAGAAACGCATTCAGGCGACGTTGTTTCTCTGATTTGGAGAGACTCTTACCTCCCAGTTGCATGGGTTCAGAAGTATCCATTGAAGGAAATTCCGTCATGCTCACCTGGACCGGAGTGATTCAGGATGAGGGTGATCTGCGGTGTACTCTCTGCGCTTTCCTTTCCTGAAGATGGTGGTCCACTCTGATGCAGATTGCGATAAGGTCCTCCAGATCCGTGGGACGGTCGAAAGTCGCCAATTCGTCCTTTAGGGTTTCACAGAGGCCCCGCCAGAATGCAGCAGACAAAGATTCATTATTCCAATCCGTCTCTGCGGCAACGGTTCTAAACTCAAGTGCATATTTTGCCACAGGACGATTACCTTGGGATATATAGAAAAGAGTAGAAGCAGCAGATACCTTGCGGCCAGGTGTGTCGAACACCCTACGGAACTCCCAGGTAAAGGCTCAGATATCCTGAGTGAGATCAGACCTTCGTTCCCAGATAGAAGAAGCCCAGGCAAGTGCGTCATCTGTGAGGAGAGAAATAATGTACTCCACCTTGACACGTGGAGAAGTGAAGCGGGAGGAGTTTATCTCAAATTGAATGGAGCATTGATTCAAGAACCCCCAACATTCTTGGGGATCCCCTCCATAACGGCTGGGCGTAGGTAACCGGGGTTCGTGGAAGGAATGAGGAACGTACATAACTTCCCGAGGAGTGGCAGAACTAGGAACAGTCCGGGATACATTATAGAGAGAGTGAGTGGGAGAGGGCTAGTAAGATGAGGAGATGGTCCCTGAATGCCGGAATGGCAAATCCTCACAGATAGTTCGGGAAACACGTTCTCCGCTGACTTCACATGAACTTGAAAAATAAAAAGATAGGACGGGGAATATCCTTAAAGAGGCCTAGAGCAGCAAGTTCGATAGAGGTTGATGAGGCTGGCCTTGTGGGAGACACACTCAAGTACTTTGGAGCAAATGAAGTCAGATTCAGGAAACGAGGAGGAGGAAGTCTGGACTATCCTCCCCTCGAATCTCCCTACCCTTCCCACCCTTCCTGATTTAGGTTCACATTTTATATACAAATGTGTTTATTATTTGGATAATTGCTGTGACACAAATGCATATGTAAAGCTGTATTACTTAATGATGAAAAACTTTAATAAAATTTGAGTTATTAAAAAAAAAGGAATATCTCACCTACCTAATGAGAACCAATCCCAGGAAAGCCAGCAAGAATGAGAAGTACAAAAAATAATTGATCTAGAAAGCGATGGCTGCGTGCAGAGCACAATCACGGAAGTTTAAAGTCAGAGAAATTACCTATTGCTGGAGACAGCTTAATAGCGTTCCAGTGCATACAGACATTCAACAAGTTCTTGAACTAAGTGTAATCTAGTGTATCTAGCGTAAGTGCAAGTGCTACCAGGGCCGAAGCTACTAGACAGGCCGCACGTGGAAGGGCTGATTACAAATAAAAACAAAAAAAGGTAGCCATGAAATTGGAGAGAGACTGTATTGAAGAGAATGAGCAAAGGGACCCTGTTGTAGCCACTGTTGCCGCTGCTTCCACCGCTGCTGATGCTGCCGCTGGCACCGCTGCCACTGCTGCTATGTGTACAAAGGCAAAGCTGTAAGCCAACTTAGGGGCCTTATGTGAAGAGAAAGAAGTGGACGCAGTTGAAGCGGAAGCTAAGATCTTTGAAGGAGCTACAAGACAAGATGGCGGGCGTACCGGAGCAAACATAACTACAAAGATGCAGCCCAGTGTACCAGGCACTATATAATAAGTCACGCTAGTTTAAAAGCCAATTCGCCATCTCTATCAGATAAGGAGGTTATTACAGATGCTGAAGCTATAGAGAATCCATATGAAGTAGATGCTATTCCTCTCAAAGAATACCCTACATGGGATGGCTATAGCTACCACAGTGATCCACATGCTCTCATGTGAACGGATGCACTATACCAGGTTTTCAATTCAGGTGCACTCGAACAGAGAAACACACTTCATCATACTTACATGCAATCACCTCACATCCACCGCATGGCAGACACTATTGCAAGGTTGTACTCAGCAAGGACAATTACACATGACACATTCCCTGCAGACACACAAAAGGATTCTGACCAACCACACTCTACTACACGGTTCAAATCTGTGATCCCATATGGTGGACAGAGCAACATACCCAACTACAACAATATTCTTCAACACTCACTCAACATCATATCTTCCTCAATACTCACTGAAGCATCAGACTTTACAGATTTTGCCAAGTATTTGGTCCAGTGTGAACTAGTCAAAATGGGACTTACCAATTATGATGACCATTGTGTGAACTACAGAGCATGGAAGTCTATATTCAGGAGTGTAATAAAAACCTTGATATCACTGCAAGTGAAGAACCTGACCTGACAGCCAAGTGTTTGGTGAAAAAGTCTTCAAAATATGTGAAAAGACTCAGGTCAGTACACATGAACAACCCTCAACAAGGTCTTAACTTAGTATGGTAAAGACAAGAGGAGTGCCATGGCAGCCCAGAGGTAATTGAAGATGCACTCTTCAAGAGGATTTTAACATTTCCCAAATCCTCAGTAAAAGACAATCTAAGGATTTTTGGGATCAAAAAGATACCTTGCTAGTTTGGTTTTTAATTACAATAATTTTGTGTACATTTATACAACTAGCATGGGTATGTCATGTTTTTGTGATCTCTGTATATTTTCTCTGCAACATGAAATGTATTTTTCAGTAATATGTAAAAACATCAGTTTTCGTATGGTCAAGTGTTTTTTATTCATAATCTGAGAATTTATGAGTCTTTCCCCCCTACCACCCATCCCTCTTTCTTTTCCTCACCCCTGCACGCATTGTATACATCATTCACTCAGAATATCAGAACAGACGATGTCTGCGATGGGTCAAAATGGCTGACTTATGATCCTTTCCTTGTGGCTGACACACACCCCTGGGTGACCCCCTCCTTTCGGTGGAGGTGCAACACACTTCTGGATCAAAGTTTTGCTGCACATGACACATACATAGAGAGTGATTCCAGGAAACCAATCCTCCCATCAAGGCTCAATTGTACATACACCTTAAATTTCTAACTTAACACACTCTAAAGAATAAAAATGTTAAGTCTCTGAAAAAATGAAATGTTCTGATAAAACCGGGCCTTAGCCTGGTGTCTTATTTTCCTCGTTGGTTAACGGTTAGAGTTTTGACTCGGCAAGACGTTAACTTGATGCGGCTGTGCTTTAGGTGACTTTGGTCTTTGGTGGAGCTGGAACGTTTGGTGGAGCTGGAACGAGCTTTACGTGCTTGGGGTCCAGGAAAAGAACTCTGCCACTTTAATTGCTGTATTGATGGTTACTTTAGGCCTTTTCACCTGGGATGAAAAGCATACTTGCACAGGAAATATGTGACTATTAACCCCATCTCGAGTAGGTGCACTTTCAACGTTGCCTAGAGAGACTCAAAAAAATGTTTTAGTTGCATACAACTTATTGTTTTATTACCAATAACATGGTCCTTAATTCGTTCCTTTGGACTGCTGATAGTCACAAGTCATCCCATATGTGTCTCATAGGGAGATAATTTATACCTAGGAATAAATTCTTGTATCAATGTGTTTACTCCTGTCTTAGCATCCGCATATAGACAGAGGTATTCCCTATTAATGTTCCTCAAATTAAAACTAAGTAGCCACTGTTAACCTGACTTTGATACAATCTAAGTTCCTGAAACATTGGGGCCTCATCCCTTGCAAAACCACTTGCTTCCATAATTAATTCTATCCTGTCTGCAGGCCATATCCCTAAGACCTGGGAAACTGTCAGAGTTTGTCCCAATCTTCAAAAGTGGGGACAAAAAAACACTGTCTCAAACTACAGGCCAATCCCTCTTCTCCCAATACTATCCACTGTCATGGAAAAATATTCCCTCCCAATTAAGCAATTATTTTACCCCTACAAATTTCCCTAGCCAATCCCTATCTAGTTTTTACCCCAACACTCCACTGTAACTATTCTGCTAAAAAATTTGAAATGCCTTGTATATAATGCATACCTTATTCACTTATGTAACTGCTTTTGCAACTATGTGTCCCCTGTATTTAACCCTATGCAAAAGACACACCCACAAATGAGAGGTGACTCCCAAATTCACCCCTTCCTGGCAAACCCATTCTAGATTACACAGCAATTTTTACAATAACCACTGCTTACGGACACCTTTGGAAAAAATAAATGGTTAAAAGTTATAACATACATCACATATTCAGTTAATAGACAAATGATTTTGTATAAGACTTCACACTAATGTCTTGCTTTATATAATCTCTTTGCACAGTGCTGAGCACACAGTCAGCTTTATAATTTTAAAGACACTCTGCATATTCATCTGACTAAAGAAAAAAAATATTTTATAAGACTTGTTTCCGGGCAAAGAGCCATTTTGTTTCTGGGTGTTTCGCCAATTGACCCTGAACAGATAAGATAACGGCACACCACGGCTTCTTCCTGAAAAATAATTATTGGTTTGGAACTTTCGCTTAAAGTTTAAATACATGGAGCTTTATCCAGAGCCCCAAGAACTACATTTTTTATGGCCTCTTAAGAATTAACGCCAAAGGCTTTTATATAGCTGAGGTTTATATAACTTCTTAACACACAAATAACTCCACACGCTCATGCTATTTCCCTACACTCAGTTCTTTTTAATGCTTTCTGTTTTGAACTTTCATAGTTTCACTGACTTCATTCACTACAAATTTATGCTATCTTGTTGCAATTCTGTCCTTTCTCACGCTACACACACCTATTTCTCTCCATTAATCAACACTCACAAGTCTAACCCTCACTAACTCTTCCTTCACCTCACCTCAGGACTTTTGCTGAAGCAAGAGGTTGAATCCATACACCAGAACATTCCCTCTTTTTCCTCCTATCCTACTTTGCTTCCTACTCTCTTCCTGCTTTCCTTGACTCTTTTTCCACTGTCTCAAAAGAGAATGTCACCATCACTGTTGATCTCCCTTTTCTCCCTCTACTCTGCTACATTTCCATTCTCCTTAAAACATGTAATAGTTATACCATGACTCAAAAATAGCAAGCTTGACCTTACCTGTCTTTCTCACTACTGAATTCTCTTGCTTGCTCCATTTTCTCAACACCCATTCTCTCATTAACCCTCTACAATCTGACTTCTGCACTGCTCCCTCCACGGAGACAATTCTCACTAAAATAACTGATGACCTATATGCTGCCCAAGATAGAGGTCATTACACTCTGCTCATATTACTCTCTGAAGCATTTGCCTCTGTGGACCCCACTCTTCTCTTTTCTCTGTACACACTCTCTCTAAGTGACCTAATCCTACTCTCTTGGGTTTAAATATCACCACCATGTTGACGACACCCTCATTTACTTTTCAACCCCTGACCTTACACCTGCCATACAAACCTACGTTTCTGAATGTCTCTCTGTTATCTCATCCTGCAAGGCCTTCTTTCGCCTTAAATTTAACATGGCAAAAACAGAGTTCCTCATACTTCCTCCCAAACCTGAAATATCACCTTCCACATTACTCTTGAATCTTCCATCCAGTAGCCTAAGCACACTGCTTAGGGGTCATTCCCTGCTCCTCTCTCATATTCTCCTCTTTCATTCAAAACATTTCTATAACTGTCACTCACAATATCACAAAGATACACCTGTTCCTCTGTTGCTTAACTATTAAAAACTCTGATACAGACCCTCATTCTCTCCCATCTTGATAACTGTAATCCCCTGCTATCCTGCCTTCCTGACTTTCACCTGTCTTCCCTACTATCTATCCCATACGCTGCTGCCAGAATCACTACTCTTTAAACTCTGATTCTGCGTTTCCCCTCCTGAAATTCCTCTCCTGGCTTCTAATCAAATCCTACTGTTTCTGTATGCTCTCCCTACCTACCAATTAGATTGTAAACTCCTCAGAGCAGGGACTTCTCTTCCTTAATGTTACTTTTATGTCTGATCACTTATTTCATGACCTCTTACCTTTACCATTTGATACCTATATGATTACGACGTGCACCACTCCTGTGAAGCCCTATGCATATTAATAGCGTTATATACATAAAAACATACAATACAATATATACTTCAAACAATGCTTATGAGCTTTTAACCCACATTTTTAAACACAAAATATTCCCAACATATCCTAATCCCATAGAAATAAAATTGAAATGTGTTTTTACTCGTTAAACACAATACAGAACACACACAATACAAAAAACTTCTCTCACACACAGCCAAACAACATCACAAAAATAACAAACAAATAAAAGAAAAACATTTCTCCCCTATTACCCAACAATTTCACCCTGCAACTATATTAAAAATTCCCTTCTCTTTCTTTACGCTCATAAATAACCTGACTTTAAAACTACTCTGATGCTCCGGAGCTTTTGAGTTAAAGTTCGTATCTTAGCACATTCTTCGCGCTGGAGAAAAAAGTGGGGGCACGCTCTGTGCTGCTGCGATTCTGATTCTCTTTCTTTCCGACATTTGATTTCATTGTGAGCAAAAAATATTCATGTTTTCGTACGTACTTGCAAGTTTTTGGATGGTTATTTGTGCACACAGGTGATACTTAGCATGGTTTATCTTTCACACAGGTAATCATTCAGGAAAAATTCATTAGGGTATCAAATCCATCTGGCCACTCTCCATTAAGACTTACTTTCCATACTTTCTCTGTATGTGAATGTAACAATATTGCAACATTACTGGGAGATTGCCCCAGATTTTCAAAGGCAAGTGTTCGGATACTCGTTGCTGCATCTATATATGTACTGATAACCTGTAAATGAACTATGGGATTTCCAAGTCATGGATTACGAGAGACCAAATGGCTACCAAGCTTGGTGCTTATGGGTGTGTGTGGAGTCAGGGCTTGAAAGCCTCAGGGATGCCAAGGTGTTAGAACAGGATGGTTACTGCAGTTCTGCTTGACTACCTGCATCCTGGGCTAACATAGCCACCATTTTCCAGAACCCAGACTGTGGAGCCTGGGCAGCGGGTGGTCTCAGTATGCAAAGAGGCAGAGGTGCCAGGTTGGCCCATGCCCCTTTACAGACTGAAAAAGGTGCCAGCCCAGCTTTACAATACCGGCAACTCAGTGATTGGCTGGCAGGAGAATTCCCACGCTCCGGTAGGCTGTGGACGTTTGTGAATGGGACGCTGAAACCCATAAGAAACCTTGCAGCCAATGAGAAGCACAGATTCCAAGCGCCAAACCATCAGCGGGAAATTCAAAGATGCTCTGTACTGAATAGACGCGAGCCGGCGTAAACATTTTTGACTCAAGAATTCTTCCCACTTCTGAAGAACGTAGCGGTCGCGTCTGGCATTGCATGCCGAAATCAGTTCCAGGACTTTCGTTAGTACCTACCGGTCATTGGAAAAGGCTTCTACAGAGATCATTTTTGTGAATTGCGTTCTAAGGATAGATTTATTTATTAGCCCCGTTCCCAGTAAGTGTGTTAACCCTGTAAATTGTGTTACATTGTGTGTATGTCTTTACTTGAAATAAATTACCATTTATTTTACCTCCTTGCTTTGCTCAATCAATGATCCCGGTATAAAAGGTGTTGATAAATCTGGTCTCCCGTGACAATCCCATCAAGAGGGAGATGGATGGTGGGTAATTAATTAAAGGACACTAATTATGGGTGTTGGCTGTTTGTATCCCTGATGAAGGTAGTTGTTTGCACCAAAATGTTTGATGCTACCATGAGTATTTTAAGTCATAAAATTACCTTTTTTGTTACCTTTTGATTTATCTATATTTTTGCTGTGCTTGACTTCCTTTTTTCATGATCTCTTCTTCTTGATCAGATTTTTTGTTTTAGCACCTGTTCTTGATATTTTTATATTATTCTAGACCACTTGCAGGGGCATCGTAAGTGGCTGGAGCTTATTCTTTAATTTTCAAAGTTCTTCCTTTGGTCTAATCAATATTTGCTTGGTTTTCTCTCTCTTACTCTTGCCTGGCATCATTGTTGTTATGCCTTAATACAGTATATCGTTTGTGGGCCTTTGTTGTTCATTTTTTGTACCCATCACCAGTGTCCTTTTTTTTTACCTCTGTGCCTCTTTGGGTGTCCTGAACCTACTCAAGTCAGTCCCCTTTCAGGATTTTTTCTTGGCCCTGCATAAATATGCTCACATACTTGCCCACTTGTAGCTTTTCTTTATTGCAATAGTAACCTCTGCCTCTATCTGTTTGCCATACTATTTAGCCACTCTATTGTTCCTGCTCCTTTCCTTTTTTAATTCCCATATAGTCAGTGTCCAGATTATCCTGCACCTCTACCTTTGGTTCTACTTTCATTTATATATACCCCTCTGTCCTGTTTCATGGAGCAGTTTAGGACCATTTCAGATGAATGTAAATTCAATACTCTCTCCTTTTCCTTCTCCGAAAATGAGATTCATTGTGTACTTCTGTATTAAAATCCACCTATTAGGAGGCCTTTGGAGATGATAAATCCTCAGGCTTCCTGAAGAACCTTGAATCCCTCAAAAAACATGAGACTGAACTACATATGCATGGCCTGACACTGACTGAGTACTACGGATTGTCGTGGGAAAAGGAAGAGGCTCACCAGCCGCAAAATGACAGACGTGCAAACCAGTAGTAGACGTAGGGTTCAATCTCTCTGATAGACCGCTCACTGGGAGTGACATTTCTTTAGTTAGTAAGGGTATCTCTTTTGTGCCCACCAGTCACTTTGATCCTTTCAGGTTTGAAGTTGACCTATTTAAAATGGAGAGACTACTAACCCTCAAGTACTTTTTTCACAGATTACCTGACTACTCTAATCTGGAGTCATCGAATACTGAAGTGGCCTTGACCAATGCAAGAAGCAAAGTTTAAATGCTCCTCAAGGTTTGTCTCGCCCATACGCTGCACGTCAGTAAGTACCTTCATTAATTTGGTTACAATAGATATTGCTAAACAAAAGGCTACTAGGAAAGGGGTTTATAAAAATCAATCCCACGAAGATGTTAAATCCTTAAAACATCTTAAAGCTAACAAAAGTATCATCATCATAAAAGCAGATAAGGGGGAGGGATTGTGGTTCTTAACTACTGTTCCTATAAAGAGGAGACCCTCAGACAACTCTCTGAAGCAATGTGTTATAAA
The DNA here is from genome assembly GCF_040206685.1 of Ascaphus truei. NCBI lineage: Eukaryota > Metazoa > Chordata > Amphibia > Anura > Ascaphidae > Ascaphus > Ascaphus truei. The sequence goes on along the minus strand of NC_134484.1, from coordinate 166,987,263 downwards.
AGAATTACATATGACCCCACATATAAATATCAGGCTGAGGCTAATGCCATATTGGATATGGCACTCAAAAACAGATGTATTTCTCTAAATACATTTAACTATCTATCTGTAACACATCCAAGAAAAACAACTCTCTACCTATTACCTAAGATTCATAAGTCTCTGTTAAACCCACCCGTTTGCCCAATTATTTCAGCTAGGGACTCCATTTGCCAACCTCTTGCAGTTTACCATTTCTTCAAAGGCATGAACAGGAAATGATATCCTTTGTTAAAGACACTAATGCCTTTCTTGAAATATTCTACAAGGTTATTCTGAAGGAGGATGACATATTGGTCTCCTTAGACATTACCTCACTATACACTATACACCAGCATTCTTCATGATGATGGGCTAGAAGTTATTCGGAATTAATTGAAAATATCCCATGTGGGACAGCCCCCACCAATTTTCTTATGAATCTACTGGATTTTATTCTACATTAAAAAAAAAAATCTACTTACAGCTACATTGTACACTCATGGGGAGTAATGTAGCGCCATCATACGCAAACCTTATTATGGAAAGTTTCTAAACTAAATATGTTTAAGATGCCCAGCACTTTGAACATATATAGGAATGGTGGCGGCACATAAATGATGTCTTCTTTATTTGGAAAGAGGGTATCTCCAAGCTGACTGAAATCTATTTATATAAATACCATCTTATATGCGAATAGTCATCAGCCACCTAAGCTACTCAGTAATCTCCCCTTCTCACAGTTCCTACCGGCTAAACGTATAGTCAAAGACCACGAGGACTAAAAAAGAGCCATGTAGGAAATTAAATGTTGCTTTGCTGAATGTGGTCATGACAAAGATCTCCTTGACATCAGGGCTCATACGTATGTAGGCAAAAAGAAGGATAGTGACACTGACCAATGTTTTATTTTTCCATTTGAATATAATCTTCTAAATTTACCAAATAAACTTTAAACATTTCTTCAAGCCGACCCACTCATAAGGACATTTTATAAAACCAAACCTATGCTGGCAAATAGAAGAGATAACAATTTTGGAGATACATTGGTGAAAACCGATGACAAGAGAAATACGCCATCCAGCTTTTTCTAAGCTTTAAAAAACCTGGCTGTTATAAATGTAAAGGATGCTTGGTTTGTAATTTTCTCATTGGGGATAATTTCTGCCACTCGATAGATTGCCATAAATTAAGAATTTGTCCGAGAATCACATGCGATACCACACATATCATCTATTATCTCGAATACCCATGCGGGCTAATATATGTTGGTAAAACGACACAGCCACTGAAGACCAAGTTTATCGAGCACCATAGCAACAGTAAAAGGGGCAAGGACAATACTACCCTGTTGAAACACTGCAAAAATCACTGACATAATGTCTCGTCCATGCGTTTCAAGGGGATTGAACATCTGTCCCCCATGGGCAGAGGTGGCGACATTGTAAGACTATTGTTACAATGTGAGGCATTTTTGTTGTTTTCTTTGAAGAGCCTTAAGCCTCATTTTTTTTTTCCACAAAAAGGTTTTTATTAGGTTACAGTACAGCGCATACATTGTCCAACAACCCATTGTCTTCTCTTAATGTACCCATACCCCATTTTTGTTTTTCCTTCTTCCTCCGCCTAGACAAAGACCTACAGGACAGACCGACTCACAAACCAGACGAACTACACAGACACATAGGGGGCGGGGGGGAGCACAGAGCCTTTTTGGCGTTCCCAGTTTCTACTCTTGCCTCGCCTATTCAATGCGGGTCCACTCCTAGGGGTGCCATCCCTATTTGCCGTCATCCCTACCTGTACCCCGTCTGCGACTTGTCAGTACTGTCACTTCGTAGGAGAATGCATCTCGATTTATTAGGGCATTATGGTGGTGGTGTTCATCCCGGGAATGTCTGAGTGGACTAGCCACTGGGCCCAGACTTTGAGGAAGTTTGTGCCGGTGTCGTTGACCAGACTTGTCAACTGTTCCATCCGGCAGATGTGCCAAATTCTGTTCCGAATTTTCGTAATTGTGGGTAAATCTGGTAGCTTCCACAATGCTGCGATTTCGCACCTCATGGCTGTTGCAAAATGTGCAATCAATTTTTGTGCCGGTCTGCCCAACCCCCGGGTGCGCCTGCCCAGCAGGAACAACCAGGGGTCCAGGGGGACAAGCTGCCCGAGAATACTCTGTAGCCAATCTTGGATTTCCTCCCACAAAGGAGCCACTTTGGAGCAACCCCACAGCATGTGAAGTAAGTCTGCCTGTTCCCCACATTGTTTGGGGCACAATGGGGGGTAATCTTTTACAAACTTTGCCAATCGTGTTGGAGTGAGGTACCACCTCATTAGGACTTTATATGCATTCTCCTTCAAGGTGGTGCATATAGAGCTCTTAGCTGCTGCCAGTACTATTGTGGACCAGTCCTCATCCTCCAATGTCTCCCATACGTCCGCTTCCCATTTGTTTCTGTAGTTAAGTTTGGTGTCATCGTCCTTTCCCGGACAAACCACCTCTCTGTAAATCCTAGATGTGAGTCCCGTGGTGTCCGAACCTAAGGAACACAGCTGCTCAAAATTTGTTCGCCGGGGGCGTTTAGGAATTTTTGTGTAAAATGCTCTCAACTGGAGGTATTTAAAAAATTCAGAGTTAGGCATCTCTGTTTCTGATCTGATTTGTTCAAATGTTTTGATTGATTGGCATCCCTCCAGATGCAGTAGCCTTGTAAGGCCTTTTGCTTTTTTTTTTTTTTTTTTGTAAATACGGGGTATTTTGCTTTCCAGACAGCTAGGTTCTTGCTCAACAGACCCGGAGCGAAATCAGGGTTCCCCATAACCGGGGTCATGAGTGTGTGCTGAGTTGTCAGGGCACACCTGTGTCTAGTGTTCTCCCAGGTTGTTAAAGAGCTATTCAGTGCGGCCAGCGGCTCTCTCATGGTCTTATACACCTTTTTTGGTAGCCAAATTAGATCTTGTAGATCCACTGGGGCGCAGCATGTTGTTTCTAGCTCTACCCATCTCTGCAAGCTAGGATGCATGTGCCACTGGATAATTTGGGTTAATTGTGCCGCTTTGAAGTACGATATCAAGCAAGGTACCCCTAGTCCTCCTCTAACTGTTGGCCTAGTTAGGATGCTAGATTTTATGATTGGCTTTTTATTACCCCAGACGAATTTCACCATGGAGGACTGTAAGCGGAGGATGTCATCTCTGACCACTTGTATCGGAAGGGTCTGGAAAAGATACAAGATTCTAGGGAGGAGATTCATCTTAAGGCTCTGGATCCTGCCGATCCATGAAATTGTGTGGCCTGACAGATCCGCAGATCCTCCCTCAGAGTCCTAATCAGACTGGGGTAATTGGCTTTGTATAGGGCACTATAGTCTTTGGTTATATTAATCCCTAAATATTTAATGGAGGAGGCTTGCCATTTGAAGTTAAAATTCAACTCAATTAGTTTTTCAGTGACCTTTGGCAGGTTTATGTTTAAAGCTTCTGATTTTGTTTGATTAATCTTGAAACCAGAGATCTTATTAAATTCATCTAGCAGGCTGAAGACATTCGGCAGGGAGGTAAGGGGTTTTGACAACATTAGTATAATGTCATCTGCATACAGGGCCACTTTGTGTGACTGTTCTTTAATCTGTATACCTGCTATATCGGGGCAGTTGCGGACATGTGCCGCCAGGGGTTCTATACATAATGCAAAAATAAGTGGGGACAGGGGACATCCCTGTCTGGTACCACTCCTTATTGGGAAATCTTCCGACGGGAAGCCCTGGTGTTTGACCTTCGCCCTCGGTTCCCGATAAAGAGCCAGAATGGCGCCCAACATTCTCCCTCCTATGCCAAACTCTCCCAGCGTCTCTTTGAGGTAGGGCCAGTCGATACGGTCAAAGGCCTTTTCAGCATCCAGACTCAATGCCATAGATGGGATATGGTTTCTATGTGCCAAATCAATTAGGTCTATGATCCGTCTAGTATTGTCTGCTGCTTGCCTCCCGCATATAAGCCCTACTTGATCGGGGTGGACCAGCTTAGGCATAACTGTATTCAGACGGTTAGCCAATAGTTTTGAAAAAAATTTGGTGTCCGAGTTGATAAGGGATATCGGACGGTAGCTTTTACAGTCAGCTGGGTCCCTCCCAGGTTTGGGGATCACTGATATAGACGCTTGGAGCATCTAGCTGGGTATAGGGGCACCGTCTAAGAATGAGTTAAATAGTCGGACCAGGTGAGATACTAGAATTTTTCTGAATTTTTTGTAGTAGAGATTAGAGAAACCATCCGGGCCAGGGGCTTTGGATGGCTTCAGTGCTTTTATTACCTCTGATATCTCCTCACTTGAGAAATCTTCCTGTAATGCCTCCCTTTCCAACCTGCCCAGTCTGGGTAATTTTGCCTCTTTTAGAAATGTCTTCAGCTGCCTTTGAGTGTTCTCGCAATGGGAGACCTTAGCCCCATCGTAGAGGGTCTCATAGTATTTTTTGAATTCGTCTACAATTTGTTTGGGATCAGAAGTGAGGTCACCTTTTTTGGTTCGAATTGCCTGGATGTGAAAATTACGGTTATTGTTTTTTAGTTTATTTGCAAGCGGGGTATCTGGCTTGTTCGCTTTTTCGTAGAATTGCCGCCTGGACCAGGTCAACTCTTTCTCAGCTCGGGAGGACATCAGTAAATTTAGTTTCGTTTTAGTGTCACGCCAGGCCTGAAGGGTCTGCGCTTGTTTGTTAGTTTTGTGGAGGGCGGAAAGGGCTGTCAGTTCCGATTGGAGAATCTTAATCTTATGTTCCCTTTCTTTTTCCGCCTACTCGCTATCCCTATGAGCTCTCCGCATAGAGTCGCCTTATGGGCCTCCCATAGAGTGGATTGAGATGCCACGCTATCGACATTCTCATCAAAGTAGACCCTGATTTTATCCCCTACCGCTGTTTCAATTTCGGGGATTTTCAGTAATAACTCATTGAGTTTCCACGTCGCTCCTGGTCTGTCTAGTCTGAAGTCTGTGCACCGCAGCTCTACAGGTGCATGATCTGACCATGAAATATCATGGATACCCGTGTGGGAGATCTTTGAAACCATTCTATTGGATACAAAGAGGTAGTCTATCCTGCTGTATCTGTCGTGTGGGTGTGAGTAAAATGTATATTCTTTGTCTCCCGGGTGCTGCTCGCGCCAAATGTCCACTAATCTATTTGCCTTGAGGCCCTGGGTCCACGCTGCTCTGCTTTGCGTGTGTTTTGTCCCGCTAGGTGTGCATCTGTCGGCCTTGGGGTCCAGCGTGAGGTTAAAATCTCCTCCTAGCACTATGCCGCCTTGCGCGACTTTATAAAGGGTCGCGAAGAATCTAGTGAAAAAGGTGTCTGCCCCCTCATTGGGTGCGTAAATATTAGCTACTGTAATAGGTTGCCCTCTGACAACACCCACCAGTATTATAAATCGCCCATTCTTATCTCTTTTCATGAGCGTAATGTTAAACGCAAGGCGGTTATGTAGTAAGATTGCTACCCCTCTCTTCTTCTTGTTAGCCGCCGCTGAGACCCACGTTCTGTATCTACCATCAAGGAATTTTGGGGAACTAAACCTAGAGAAATGGGTCAACTGAAGTAAGATTATGTCGGGGTCCTGTCTTCTATAGTCAGTCATAGCTAACCGTCTTTTCAGGGGGCTATTAAATCCTTTCACGTTGTGTGATATTATGGTAAAATCTCTACCCATTAGTGTTGTCGGAGTGGAGTCCTGTGATGCAGCCGTGCTTGCGAGCTAGGGTTCTCTCAGGTTCCTGGGACTGTGGTGTGCCGTGTCCTCTTCTTATCTGTGCATGGGGGAAACAAATGGGTACACACAATGGGAACATAGGGGAAACAACATAAAAACAATTGTAACTTTCGGTGAACCTTAGGGACTGAATCCCTCGGGACACCTGAACTGCCCCTTCTGGGGGTCCAGCCTGGGTGGGACCACCTCTGAGTATGTCGAGGTGTGCCTGGCCCGTTTCTGCCGGCCCATCGGGGTCTTGCATGGATCCCTTGGGGGCTGTCCCCCAAGTACCCATGAGGAGTCTCATGACGACGGTGAGTGGGCAGCTACCCCCTCCCCCGCCCTAATCAACAACTTTTAATGAACAATTACAGCCATTTTGACCGCAGAACGTCTCATAGTTCGTGGGAACAACAAATCCAGATGTCTATTTTGAGTGTAGGCTAAAACCCATACCTCCTCCCCCCCGCGCTGCATGTTATTGCCGTTTACCCCCTCCGCGTGGGCAGCACTTGGCCCTTGGCCCCCCACCTCCTCCTTAATTGTATAGCGCATTATAGGAGCGCGTGATTCCCCGGGGGTCCTCCCTGGGCCTTCAGTGTCCCCAACTGTCTCTGCTATGGAGCTTTCGGCTACTTAGCCTCCGTATCCCTTCCTCTATTACCCTCATTTACGTGGGTCTACCCCTTCTACTTCGGGACCGGACAGGGTGCTATATTTGGTCTCGCAACCTGCTGTATTGGACCCGCTAAATGATGCCTATGTGGGGTACCATCGGGGTCTATCTCCCTTCCGGGTTCCGCGTTCCCTTCCCTACCTGTGTCCCCTGGTGTTAGCCCTCTATGTGTGTTGTGGTGCTAGGCATTAGCTCGCATTGTCTGTTGCGCCAAGAGGGAGCTCCCCTCCAGACCTCCGGTCTTAGCTTTCTTCCGGTGCCCTCTGGTGATGCACTTCTGGTCCCGGCTGTAACGTGCCCCGACCAAGATGGCCGCACGGCCATATCCGGTGACGTCTGTCCGGTTCCTGTCACTCGGCTGCCGGATGTCCTCGGAGGTGGACGTCTTCCCGCGCTGGGCCCTTCCTCATCCGGCGATGGGATTTTCAGCCCGCCAAAAGTCGAGGCGCCTCCATCTTCCTGAGATGCGTGTCACGGGCCCCTTCTGGGTTGCGATCTGCCTAGCATCGCCAAGATTTCAGGTAAGTCGTGTGGTTTTGCGGTTTGGCCGGGAACCCTGGGGTGTGATAGTCTTATTCCACAGAAGATAGGTGGTGTAGCGGCACTATAGGGGTCCGCCTACCGTCCTCGAGCAGTCTTTTAGAGAATATCTGGGCCCACGAACCATAAACTTACGCCACAACTTTAGGCAACCGAACTCTGGAATGAAACTTTATTCCCCTCTTTCGTTATTTATTCATTCTTTCTCCGTTTCGTTTGTCGCGCGGGACTTCTTGGGGGTGCCGGCTTGACGCCATTCATTGTCCGGTTCTGCGTCTCTCCGGGGCCCCGGTGCCTCACTTTCTTTCACCCCCAGTCTTCGCAGGAAGTCATCCCCTTCCTCCAGGTGTTTCATCGAGATGGCCCTCCCGTTTTTAATGACTAGTAAGCCAAACGGTGAAGGTCCAACTGTAGCGTATGGCTCTGTCCCTGAGGATTCTTGTGATCGGTTGGAGCTTCAGGCGCCGGGCAAGAGTCAAGGGAGACAAGTCCTGAAATAATTGTAAGGCGATTCCCTCAAACCGGCAGGCATCTTCCCCTCGTGCCTTCAGGAAAATTGCTTGATGGGTGCGAAAGTAATTGCCAGCGGTTTGCTCCTCAGGGCCCTATGGCACCTGTCCATCATGAGCTCCGCCACAGGGGTATCGGGGAGTAGGGTTGCCAACCAGCGGGTGATAAAGTCTTCCACCTCGGTTATTTCCTCGGGGATACCGCGTATGCGAACATTGCTGCGACGGTCCCGATTCTCGGAGTCTTCTTGGCGTTCAGCCAGTTCTGTGATCTGTGTTTGGAGATGTGAGGTCCGCTTCTCTGCTTTTTTGACGGTTGCGGAGACAGACGCCATTTTATCCTTGAGGGTCCCTGTTCTTTCGTCGAGGCCCTGCACCTCTTTCCGGAGCTCCTGAATCTCTGCCCGAAAGAGCGATTTCATACCATTGTATAGGCGGTCAAAATCGCAGCGCCGTACAGGTTGTTGCTCAGGTGCCTCATCCATATCGTCCTCATGTTCTGATCCCGAGCCCGCGTTGGAGCCGGGCACCATTTCTGCCCCTGCTTCCCTGGTTGCAGACCGGCTCAGATACCTCCACAGATCTCCCGTATTTTTCTTTTTTGAGGATGGCGGGGCCATCTCGGTGTGTTCCCTGGTTAGCGTGGGGGAACTTCGGGTGAAAAACTCGTGTTTTTTCGCCTGTAAATGTGTTATTGCTTTGGCGGGGGTAGGAGCTTCTGTCTTAGGCAGCTAGTCCCTTCACCATCGCGCATGCGCCTCCCTTAAGCCTCATTTTACTGAATGTTGACTTGAGCTTACTTGCTTCTTATAATTTTTCAACTATTAATAATTTTTCTTTTTTGTTTCAGGACCCCCCAGTTGTTTATTTATTACATTTTCTAAATACCAAGTTGTATTTACTATTTGTCATTATTTTTTCTTATGTTTGACCTTGCTACAAGATCTAATTATATACATTAAATTTGTTGAGCAAAGAATATTCATTTTTCATACATTTGAATTTTCCCTAAATGTTCCCTTTGCTGTGTTTGCTTTCAGTGTTCCTCCTCCTGCTGGGGTTGAACACCTTCATTTAGTTCTGTTCCCATTTATTATTTGTGTGTTTTCTTTCACTTTTCTAGCACAGAGCACTGCTCTGCCTCCGCTTGGGGGTTTGGCACTTGGAGGGATGTCACCATGGTAATGCCCCTCAACACATGACTCTCCCCCATTGCCATGTGTATACCACGGGATGTGGTCGCTGTCCTCTATGATCCGACGCGGTGATGCCATTTCACCAGGAGGGAGCACAGTGTGTTGCTCTGTCTCCGTTCAGGGGCCTGGCATCCGGAAGAATGTCGCCATAGGGATGATCCTCCCTCCTGATGTTGTCATCTGTACAATGTAGGATGCAGTCTCTGTCCTCCACTGTCCGATGCAGTAACGTCATCCTGAAGCTGACCTGTGATGTGACTACGTCACTTTGAGATGGTCAATGCGTTCGGCGGGAGGTCCTTTTGTACTCAGCGGTGAGACATCACATCAGGAAGAAGGTAGGTGGTGTGTAATTAATGGCACTATTTATGGGTGTTGTTGTTGTTAATATTTGAATCCCTGATGAAGGTGTTTTTTGCACGGAAACATTGGATGCTACCATGACTTCTTGAAGTCATTAATTGCCATTTTATTTTGCTGATAATAATTATTCATTGAATAAAGGTAACAGAAACTAAAAAGCATAAACACAATGAAAAAATAACCATCCACAGCATTATGAGGTGCTCAGCATAAAATAGTACTGTTTATTCTTGATAAATTAAGCTATTCTTATATGCTTATGTATCACCTTTACCCCCACGCTATGTGAGATTTGAGCCACTACCTGTGTATTCCTGGTGCAGTGCACAACTTTTGGAAATCCAGGAGGCTCTGCGTTGCTCCATGGTGGTATGGGGAGAATCAGGACAGGCTTTCAGGGTGTTCCTTTCTCAATTGGCAGCACCTCCAGTCAGCAAGGATCCTGGAGGCCTATTATGATCCATGCTGACACTCTTTTATTGCCCAGACAATAAGCCACACTGTTAGATGGTTCCAGATTCTGTATTTTCATAACAGCCAGAAGTTAAAGTTCTTCCTAATCCCCTGGAGGTCATCTTAAGGCCCATCTAGGCTCCCTCCTGATCTCTTCCAGTATCCCCTACTAGGATACAGGTAAGCTGTTACCCACTCCACAGGGGGAGGGAAAAGAGACCCTTACTTCTGGGAGAGTGTCAGTATATACCCTGGGGGTTATATACAAGCCCATCGGCTTGTAACCTTGCCCCATAACAGGCAGGTCTGATACTGATAGACATCACATAATTGCATATGACCCAACCAGTATCCTCCAAAGGATCGACACACTCTGGTTGTTGCTAGGCCCGCCCATGGATACAGTAACAATGCATCCAAGCTGCAATAACAAGCTAGGCCCTCATGAGAGAATTAGCCACTCACATTGCCTGTACTTATCAGGACTTACACTGTGGGGGCCTGTAAGAGACGTGTTCAGAGGTACGCAATAGAGTCTGGTTTTAGGGTGAAATTAAATAAGGCTTTTATTGCGCTTCTTCTTTAACACAAGAAAATCATCAAACGTATACAAATAAGGGGTCAAACAAAGCTTCTGTTACACTTGGCAGTATTTCTAGGTAAACATATGCAGTCCACTACTCCCTTTAGATAGCATGTTTCCCAGCCCACAAACATATATTTTGATATGTGCAGAGATACAACAGTCTTAGAAAGGAAAGTCTTATCTGTCTCTCTGGTAGCTTTAGGGGAATCCTTCTCTGCTGTCCTGGTGCAGCCTTTTTGTCCTAAGGCACTTTCAGCTTTCAGGTTTTAGAAGTGTTCTCCCCCTTGTTGTCTTGTTGTCTGGCTGTCAGTATACAGCTGCTCAAGACCTCTCTGTCCCCTCCTGTTTCAGCCAATGTGTGTGCTCAGGAATCTCTACTTCCTGTCTCAGGAGGAGCCTTTTTCTCTAACAAACCTCCAATCAGCCAGGTGCTGGTCAATTAACCAGCACACTGCTGGATTAGAGGCAAGTTTTCTGAACAGGGATAAATCCCATGTTACAGGGCCCAACAGGAGAGTAGTGGCCGGAGGCTATGATACCCTTAGAACACACAGATTCTGAACTATAATGATCATGCTGCATGAATGTTTGGGCTATTAAATAAACTGAAGAGTTTAAAATTATAAAAGCCAGCAAGCTTTAAAAATGGTTTTAAGATGCAATAACCTGCTTTAGAAGGTGTTACTTTCTAAAATGTACATGACTCATTGAGATAATTACATTTTCAAGAAACCATGTTTTGAAAGCTGCTCTGTAAAAAGCAAGTGCACCAGCTAAAGTTTCTTGTGGTTCTACAAACATTTACAAGATTGGTCTCTGTTGTGGCATCATGCCACTCAGACACACATCATTCCTCTTTCTCTTTCAATGACTGTTATTGAAAAAGAAGGTCAGAGAAAAGTCTGCACATGACTGTGTGAATAAAAATGATACCCTATTTAAAAAAAAGCACTTGAATAACTTTAAAATGTTTAATTTCACAATAACTTTATCACATGCTACAAATGTACTAATATTCAACTCTGTAAACATACTGCGGAAAGAACCCAGGGCAGAAATATCAAGGCAAATTTGGAGCAAAATTAACTAAACAAACCTTATTTTCTTTTTAAGTCTCTTTTGAAGAAATGCACTAAACTCTGTTAAATCAGGCCAAATAAAATCAGGTTACTTAATATAGCGTAACACGTGTACCCCTCCCCCCCCCCCCAACCTCACTTAGGGGCCTGTGTGTGGGAAAGGGCGCATTACCTCACTGTTTGGTGCTCCACCTGTTGGTTCACAGGAGGTCTGAGTGGTCTGCAGATATTATGAGACTTGGGGGCCTATGCAGAAAGGGCCAAAAAATTACATTCGCCAGGGTTTCAATTCGCCAGGTTTTTGGCATGTTAACCTCGCTGTATGCAGGGAGGGCCGAATCCCTGGCGAATGAATGCGCCACCACCATTTGAAATAATAGCTAGTAACCGGTGGCGAGACGGCTGCCTGGCGAGAAGCTGCCGAGAAGCCGTCCCCTGGCGAATTATGTTTGCAGCAGAGAGAGATCCGCTGCTCTCTCGGCGCAAACATCAGCACATTAAAAATTAATTAAAATACATTTTTACTGATAGTGTAGATGTGCAGGGGGTCTCCGGAGCTGAACCGCATTGGTTTCAGGTCCGGGGACCCCCTGCTTCCCGAGATACAGGCCCCTTTATGAGTTGCTGGTATCCCTCTACATTTAAGGTCCCGATCACGTGACCACGGAATATAAAGAAAGCAGAGGGATACCGGCACCCCCTAAAGGGGCCTGTATCTCGGGAAGCAGGGGGTCCCCGACCTGAAACCAAAGCGGTTTCGCTCCGGAGACCCTCTGCACATCTACACTATGAGTAAAACACATATATAAATACACAATCATTCCTTACCTTAGCGGTTATGTGCTACGGTAACGAAGCAACATTAATGTATTTTTAATAATAGTGTACAGTGAGCAGGGGGTCTCTGAGCCACAAATCAATGCGGTTCAGCTCAGGGGGCCCCCTGCTCCCGCACAATATTATTAAAATACAGAAATGCTGCTTCATTACCATAGCGTATAGCCGCTAAGGCAATGAAGGGTTAAGGCAGAATAGCATGTTTATTGGGGACAATTGCCCCCAATAAACATTGCAATAAACAACATACTGCACCGACACACTTTATTCGAGCAAATACCCGGTATGTACCTGGCAGATACCTGGAATGCGCCGCTCCTCACCTCTGACAAGCCCCGTTGCATTTGCCTTCCCAGCCTGGGTTCATGCCTGGCTGATGGGCGGCTGATCTGTTAAATGATAATGATTAGGATTTAATAGGCTGCAATGCTTCACGTGTCTACCAGATGGCATAAATTCATGAATTGTAATGCAGTATATATATATGTAGTGTGCAGTATTGCAGCCAACGGGAATAAAATGCTTCAATCCCTGCCGGAAAATAACTCAATGCACTCGGGCAGAAAACAGTCACAAACCTCAATACACCCGGGTATACCCGAATTCGTGGGACTAGCCGAGCTCGAATAAAGTGTGTCGCCAGTGTACACCCACTGTGTATTTAAAATACATAAACAAGAATAAATACATTAAAAACATATAGCATTTACCCATTACCGGTTGCTACAATGAAGGCCATCCTCATCTTCATCCTGCCCATGCCCCCTCCGCTGCTGCAAAACAGACACAACAATGAAAACATCCAAAGTAATGTCCCCTAACCCCTTAATCACCATAGCGGTTATTAACCGCTACAGTCATTAAGGGGTTAACCCACCCTCACCCACCCCTCGGGACGCCTACATACCCTCCCACACTAACCCCCCACCCCGTGAGGCCTAACCACCCTCACCCACTACCCACAACGGAGGCCTACCCACATACCGGTGGGGAAACCCCCCCCACCCCCCTCCCCCCAACACCTACAGTACAATAATGTGCAAAATAACTATTATCCAGATAGGGATAATAGATTATTTGCCCATTATTGGAAACATTAACTAGCATATTCAAATAAATTAAGTATTACTGACCTTATCAATTAGAAGTCTCAGTCGCAAGCAACATCCTTGTCTTGCCCACAAAAAACATTGCCAAAACAAAGCCAATACATTGCAATTACATTCAGATATCAATGAACCCCTTAAATACCATATCGGATAATAACTGCAAAGGTAAATAAGGGGTTAAGCCACACTGGGCTGATACCCACCCTTCACCCATGAATTTGTACATTGGCTTCATCATGCAAATATATATATATATATACATTGAAGCCTTTGCTGTGTGTATTATATAGTATATGCAAGTGATCCAATGCTAGGTAAAAAACATATTTGAATGCTGTTTTCTGTCTACACCTAATCAAATTAAGTGTTGCCACCTAGGCAGGGAACACCCTGTGTAGAAAACCATTTGTTTGAATGTGCCTCAGATGTGCTAATGAAGCAGACAGAACAACACTGTCAGGTGACTTTTTAGGCCTATATAAACCCAGTCAGAACAGCTAGTCTGCTTGCAGCCCATATCCAAGTGGCCCATTATAAGTGGCATGACTACTGAACAACTGAAGTTAAAAAGGAAGTTCAAAAGAAGTGAGGAAGAAGTGGACACCCCATCTGGCCCTGATTCCTGCATTTGAACTACGCTGGAAAGGAGGATATCATCAATACCAGACTGCATCATTACTGCTGTGATGCTGCCTTTACCATTTATATTTGCTGTGACTTCACTTCTTCTCAAATTATGCACTTCTTTTTAAAAGCCTCAGTATGTCTCTAACTCCATTCATATATCTCCATCTCTCCTTCCTTCACCACTTCTCTGTTCACATGAACTCCTTTCTTACCTGCGTCCTCTGACACCACACAGCTATATCCCCTGCACTAAAACACACCCCTACAAATCCTCCTCACACATTCTCTTTCTATCCATGCTTCTCCTCCTTGCTTCTGGGGATATCTCTCCCAATCCTGGTCCCTGTCTTATTCCTACATGCGCTCGTCCTCGCCTGCCAACTGCAACCTCTACTCCTTGTGGTATCAACCCCTCCAACCTCATACCCATCCCCTGCCACCCTCCCTCCTCTCTCCCTTTCTCCTGTGCCCTTTGGAATGCTCGCTCCCTCTCCAACAAGTTCCTCTCTGTGCATGACTTCTTTCTCTCTCACTCCCTGCTTCTCTTTGCTATAACTGAGACCTGGCTCACTCAGTCTGACTCTGCTCTGGAAGCTGCCCTTTCCTATGATGGCCTTTCCTTCTCCCACACTCCGCGCACTGATGGCAGGGGTGAAGGTGTGGGGCTCCTGCTCTCCTCTCTCTGTCGTTACCGAACCCTTCCTATTCCTCCCTCTCTTGCTTTTCCCTCCTTTGAGGCTCACACTGTCCAGATTTTCTCTCCTCTCCCTGTTAATGTGGCGGTCATCTATCGCCCACCTACCTCTACTCATCCCCCTTCTGCCTTTCTCTATCACTTTGAATCCTGGCTCTCTTTCTTCCTCTCCTCAGACTCCCCTGTTCTTCTCCTTGGGGACTTCAATTGCCACATTGATGACCCCTCTCTCCCTTGGGCTTCCCGCTTTCTTTCTCTAACCTCTTCTTTTGGCCTTCAACAGTGGACTGCAGCTAGCACCCACAAGGATGGCCACTACTTAGACCTGGTTTTCACTAAGAACTTCTCTCTCTCCATTTTCTCCATTTCCCCTTTTCCTCTCTCTGACCATCATCTCATCTCATTCTCTCTATCTCGCTTCTCCCCTTCTCCACCTCCATCTATCCCCCGGTTCTGCAGAAACCTGCGCTCTATTCACTTACCTGACTTTGAGTCCATGTTACACTCCTCCCTCTCCTCTCTAAGCTTTGCTACAGACCCTGACAACCTGGTCAGGAACTACAACTCTGTCTTGTCCTCCTCTCTTGATCTTCATGCCCCACTTTCTCTCTGCCGCACTCGCCCTTCTAACCCTAGACCCTGGCTAAATTCCCACACACGCAAGCTGCATTCCTCCACTCGTTCCTCTGAACGCCTCTGGAGGAAGTCTCACACTCTCGCAGACTTCCTTCACTACAAATTTATGCTATCCTGTTTCAACTCTGCCCTCTCGCAAGCTAAACAAGCCTACTTTTCTGCACTAATCAACATGCACAAGTCTAACCCACGCCGACAGTTCTCTGTCTTTGATACTCTACTCAAACCACCCTCAGCTGCCTCTCCTTCCTCCATCTCCACTCAGGACTTTGCTGACTATTTTAAGGAAAAGGTGGAATCCATACGTCAGAACATCCCCTCTGTTTCTTCTTCCCATCCTACACCTCTTCCTAACTCTCCTCCTGCCTTCCTTGACTCTTTTTCCACTCTCAGAGGAGGATGTGTCACTGTTGATCGCCACTTCTCCCTCTACCACTTGCCCTCTTGACCCCATTCCCTCCCATCTCCTAAAACCTCTTGCTCCTACTATAATCCCTACGCTCACACACATTTTTAACTCCTCCCTCTGCTCTGGAACCTTTCCATCCTCCTTCAAACATGCAACAGTCATACCATTACCCAAAACAGCAAGCTTGACCCTACCTGTCTTTCTAACTATCGACCTGTCTCCCTCCTGCCTTTTGCCTCTAAACTCCTTGAACGTCTTATATTCTCTCGCTTGCTCCATTTTCTCAACACCTATTCTCTCCTAGACCCTCTACAATCTGGCTTCCGCACTGCTCACTCCACGGAAACAGCCCTCACTAAAATAACTGATGACCTCCATGCTGCCAAAGACAGAGGTCATTACACTCTGCTCATATTACTCGACCTCTCTGCAGCATTTGACACCGTGGACCACCTTCACATTCTCCATACTCTTGGTATTCGGAACAAAGCTCTATCCTGGATCTCATCCTACCTCTCCCATCGTACTTTCAGTGTCTCTTCTGCTAACACCTCCTCCTCCTCTATTGATCTCTCTGTGGGGGTACCCCAGGGCTCTGTCCTGGGACCTCTTCTCTTTTCTCTGTACACACTCTCTCTAGGTGACGTAATAACATATTTTGGGTTTAAATATCACCTCTATGCTGACGACACACAAATATACTTTTCAACACCTGACCTTACACCTGCTATACAGACCAAAGTTTCTGAATGTCTCTCTGCTATATCATCCTGGATGGCCCTCCATCGCCTTAAACTCAACATGGCTAAAACAGAGCTCCTCATACTTCCTCCCAAACCTGGCCCTACTACCTCCTTCCACATTACTGTTGGAACTACGATCATCCACCCAGTAGTCCAAGCACGCTGCCTAGGGGTCACACTCAACTCCTCTCTCACATTCACCTCTCACATTCAAAACATTTCTAAAACTTGTCGCTTTTTCCTCCGCAATATAACAAAGATACGCCCTTTCCTCTGTTGCTCGACTGCTAAAACTCTGACTCAGGCCCTCATTCTCTCTCGTCTTGATTACTGTAATCTCCTGCTGTCGGGCCTTCCTGCCTCTCACCTGTCTCCCCTACAATCTATCCTAAATGCTGCAGCCAGAATCACTCTACTCTTTCCTAGATCTGTCTCAGCATCTCCCCTCCTGAAATCCCTCTCCTGGCTTCCAATCAAATCCCGCATCTCACTCTCCATTCTTCTCCTCACTTTTAAAGCTTTACACTCTTCTGCCCCTTCTTACATCTCAGCCCTAATTTCTCGCTATGCACCATCCCGACTCTTGCGTTCTGCTCAAGGATGTCTTCTTTCTACCCCCTTTTTATCTAAAGCCCTCTCCCACCTTAAACCTTTTTCACTGACTGTCCCACACCTCTGGAATGCCCTTCCCCTCAGTACCCGACTAGCACCCTCTCTATCCATCTTTAAGACCCACCTTAAGACACACTTGCTTAAAGAAGCATACGAATAGCACATATCATTCTGAACACCTGATACATAAAGCTTGGCCCCCTGCAGACGCACTTAACAGAACTCCCTCCTCCTGTCTCTGTACGTTCTCCCTACCTACCAATTAGATTGTAAGCTCCTCGGGGCAGGGACTCCTCTTCCTTAATGTTATGTTTGTCTAAAGCACTTATTCCCATGATCTGTTATTTATATTATCTGTTATTTATTCGATTACTACATGTATTACTACTATGAAGCGCTATGTACATTAATGGCGCTATATAAATAAAGACATACAATACAATACAATACAATATATATATATATATATATATATATATATATATATATATATATATATATATATATATATATATATATATATATATATATATATATATATACATACACAGAGATAGATATATATATATCGGCTGCTGGCTTCAAAATGAGACGACATAGGCTTTTAAAGACCTATGACGTCACATTTTCATCATATGGTTCCCACGGCCCTGATTGGGCCGTGAAAACCATGTGTTTTGGCCGATAAAATAAACAATGATGACGTCACTTAAAGGCAATGAAAGCACAGCCAATCAGAATGGCTTTGCTTCAATTGCCTTTAAGATGACATCATTAAAAGAAACATGGCCGTGCACACATGGTACGGTAGGCAATCAGAGCTTGGGAACTCCATCTATAGGCCTTTAAAAGCCTATGTCGTCTCATTTTGAAGCCAGCCGCCGAGGAGGAAGGACCTCCTACAGAAGAAGAAGGCCAGGGCGTGGCCGAAGATGGGAAGAAGAACCCGGAAGAAGATAGAAGAAAGAAGAATACAGATGAAGATGGATTAAAATTAGAAGACCCGTGGATTGATTTGGATTTTTAGTTTAATGTTTATTTTTTTATGGTTTGTTATTTTATGGGTTCCTGTGCCTGGTGGTTTTGATCGTGAGTAACCAGTTCAACGGGAGTCGGTGGGGGCAAGTAATGGTAAGTGAACTAAAGAAATGTATTTAATTGAACTTGTTAATTTTTTTAAATTCTTTTAGTTACATATTTATTTAATTATCTGTGGTATATAATTTCTTGCCACTGTATGTATGTATGTATGTCTAGAGAGATATATACATACAGGGTAAGAAATGATAGTGTTTTAAAAGCTTGATTTGATGTGTTTTTAATTATTTTGACTATGCATCTATGCTTAAATGTATGTTTAAAGTCTTTTAAAATTAGATAGATGTAATCGTTGCTATTGAATGTTGTATTAGAGGTCAGGGTTAGCCTTGGTTGTCAATTTTTTATGGTTGTTGGTACTTATATATTTTCACAGGCTACATTGCTCAGTTGCAGGTTTGAATTAGTTAATTGTTTAATTGTTAGGGATAGAATGTAAATTGTTTAGGGATGGAATGTAAATTGTTTAGGGATGTCATTAATGAATGGTAATTGATTTATGTTTACCGGATTGGTTACAATAGTATATTTGTTTGGAGTTATCTGTATTTTGCTTGCAATGTTATTGTTAACATTCATTTGCAGAATGTATATGGTGCATAGATTGTATGCATCATATATACAATGTAAATGCAATGTGTTGATTGTGATTTGAGGTTTTTGATTGGCATTTGATCTTTTTGATTGTAATATCAGTTAGGATAATGAAAGGAAATTATTTGTATTGTAGTGTGTATTTATGGAGAACTGTTATTTTGGAGTACAGCATGGTTTTGATAACCCTTCTACATTTATTTGTATATTGGTTCATCATGTGTGTGTATATATATCTGTATATATATATATATATGTATATATATCTGTATATATATATATTTGCATGATGAAGCCAATGTACAAATTCATGGGTGAAGGGTGGGTATCGGCCCAGTGTGGCTTAACCCCTTAATTACCTTTGCAGTTATTATCCGATATGGTATTTAAGTGGTTAATTGATATCTGAATGTAATTGCAATGTATTGGCTTTGTTTTGGCAATGTTTTTTGTGGGCAAGACAAGGATGTTGCTGGCGACTGAGACTTCTTATTGATAAGGTCAGTAATACTTAATTTATTTGAATATGCTAGTTAACGTTTTTAATAATGGGCAAATAATCTATTATCCCTATCTGAATAATAGTTATTTTGCACATAATTGTACTGTAGGTGTTGGGGGGGGGGGTGGGGGGGAAGTGTTCCCCAACGGTATGTGGGTAGGCCTCCCTTGTGGGTAGTGGGTGAGGGTGGTTAGGCCTCACGGGGTGGGGGGTTAGTGTGGGAGGGTAAGTAGGCATCCCGAGTAGTGGGTGAGGGTGGGTTAACCCCTTAATGACTGTAGTGGTTAATAACCGCTATGGTGATTAAGGGGTTAGGGGACATTACATTGGATGTTTTCATTGTTGTGTCTGTTTTGCAGCAGCGGAGGGGGCATGGGAAGGATGAAGATGAGGATGGCCTTCATTGTGGCAACCGGTAATGGGTAAGTGCCTTATGTATTTAATGTATTTATTGCTATTTATGTATTTTAAATGGGCACATTAACTATTATCCCTTTGTGGATAATAGTAATTGTGGCCATAACTATACTATATGTGTTAGGGGGGGGGGTTATTTCTTTAAAAGTATGTATGTGTTTATTCATTAATTTGGGGGGGGGCACATAATTGGTACTGCAGGCCCGAGGGCCCCCGCCGGCCTATAGTATCATTGATGTGCATATATGTGTATGTTAGGGGTTGTAGGGGTTGTTGTTATATATATATATATTTATATATATATATATTTATATTAATTTCTTTATTTATTTACAGTTATTTATTTATTTAGGGTGGGGCTGCTGTGTGTGAGTATTTTTTAATTGTGG
This sequence comes from Ascaphus truei, assembly GCF_040206685.1. NCBI lineage: Eukaryota > Metazoa > Chordata > Amphibia > Anura > Ascaphidae > Ascaphus > Ascaphus truei. Next base: position 166,967,431 of record NC_134484.1, on the reverse strand, counting down.
GTAGCGGGGTTGATGAAGGGGGTATTAGCCCCAACGGTGGTTTGTTTAGGGCTTGCGGGGGGTAGCGGGAGGGCTTAACCCCTTCATGACCGTAGCGGTATTAACTGATACGGTCGTGAATGGGTTAACTGCACCCGCAACCCCCCCGCAAGCCCTAAACTCACACCCAGGGCCAAATACCCCCTTCACCCACCCCCGCTACCCACAATAAAGCTGGCACGGTGGGTTAACCCCTTCATTGCCTTAGCGGTTAGCCGCTAAAGTAATGAAGTGGCCTGTACATGCAGTTTTCCTGGCTCGGATCCATGCCGGGGGGGTCCGGTGCTGGTATTAATGGGAATCAGCTCTGGAGCCCCCCTGCATCTATCCGAGCCAGGAAAAGGGCTGATTTTTTTTTATGTCCCCTATCGCCGCTCAGCTCCAGCAACTTTTTTTGTTGGAGCTATTTGGAGAACATCTCTCCATTTTATTGGCGCGATCAGCAGCGAGATGCTGATCGGGGCTACCTGCATACGGCGGGTTTTAAAACTGGCGGATTTTCCTCATCTCGCTAGTTTCTCGCCATTTACTAAATTGCTGTAGGCATTTTTGGCAAAAAACTGGCGAGATTGGGCTTCTCGCTGCTCTCTGCATAGGCCCCTAGGACAGGACTGCCTCTCACAGGATTCTGGTTCATCTTGGTGTTATCAGTGCCTCCAGTAGTGACGGCTCCCACGAAGTGCAGGCATTGGCCCCCATCACTACACATATACCTTCACCCAGCCCAGAAACTGACACCTTATGCTGAGATATATTTGCAGGATCTTTATTCAGCATCAATCAGCTTAGCAGCATATTCTTCTGCTTACGCCACAGGATTTCTGAACGGTGCTTATCTTCCACTGCTCCAGGTGGTCTTGACTAGCCAACCAAGTGAACAAGCTTAACCCGCAATGGGGAAGACTCACAGTTCCCACCATCAACTCACCCTCCTTCAACCTAGCCAAGGATCAAGGAGGGACACACTCCTGCATCCTCGCTCTCCAAGGAGGAGAGGAAGACTGCTCCTACCTCCTCACTCCATGAGGAGCTGAGAGGAAATCCTCTACCTTCTCACTCCATGAGGAGCTGAGAGGAACTGCCACTAACTTGAGCCTACTCCCCTTAGAAACTTCTGGAAGGGGCGGGCTCATGGACTGTACCCACCTACAAGGGGTTGTAGACAGGCCATGAGATACCACCTACCTTCTTTCACTTTCTGGGGAAGCAGGAAGGGAGTTCAAGGGCCCACAGATTAAGCTGCTAATGCCTGGATCTTAACAGGGCGTACACAGCAGATACACTGGGTTGATAGGAACAGATACAGCTGGACATACCATGTTACAATAGTAACCAATGTTATTTTACCTGAGCTGAAATCATATCCACAAAGCTAATCATACGCAAAAACAACAGCCATTGTTTAACTCACTTAACACTGCTGAGAGAGAGAAGGAATTATTTCTCCCCAAACACATTTTATACATGTATCCCCCTTTCCCTATAACTAAGGGAACTACGTGTGCTGTCTTTACCTGTGACTAACAGAAGGCCTGAGCCTCCGCAGCTGGGAGCCTGTCATCTGGATACAGTGCCTCCACCTGGGAGGGATCCTAGCGCAGCTGGATAAACCCTCAGAGGAACCAATACAAGAATAGTAATACACACCACACAGGTATAATGTAACAGTTTACAAGTACTCTACTAATAATAATAACACATAACAGTATTACCCTACACAATACCCACACGATATATGCCCCACACCAAGTCCCCCACAATGTCCACACCATGGTGAGGTTCCCCCAAAATTATGAGTGTGCTCTGGGCACCTACCCACCAGGTGTCCACAAAGCAAAGCCCACCCAAAATGTGTGTGGAGTAGCTCTACCCCCTGTGTAAGGCTGGTGTAGCATGTGGGTACTTTCCTGGTCTCAGGTCAGACCAGGGTAGATGGGAGATGGTGAATCTGCAGAACCACAATGTAAGCTCACTACGCGGATCTGCTGAATCTTCTCTCTCTCTTCTTGCCAGCGGCATCCACATCTTGAGTGAGCTCCAGGTGGAGTGTCTCCGTTTGTGTGCTCTGGTCCAAGACTGCAGGCCTCAAGTCACCACGTGGCATCCGATAACTGGTGTACAAATGCTGTAATTCACTAAAGAGGAGCGGCCCTACCTGGGTGCCTTCCTTACAGCACTACAAGCTTACAGGGCTAGAGGCCTAGCTGGGGCCTGCAGGGTAGATCTGACCTAGTTCAGGGGCTACTGGCACCCTGAACATGTCCTCACCCCTTGCAGCCCTGCTCCCGACTGAGCACACGGTTCCTTTGTGCCAAACTGTATATTTGGAAGGCGCCCCTAAGGCTCTTGGGACATGTAGTCCCTTGCGGAGCAATTCTGTAAGATGGCCACTGCAACTATTCACTGCGCGTGCGGGAGACAATCCATACACATGTGCAATATCCAACATGGTGCCGCCCGCCGCCCGGCACTGTCGCTGAGCTTGCACGGCACCCAGGTGTATCTGCAGCCTTCCCCCTCCCCGGCCAGGAGGTAAGAGGGGACCCAGCTACATACAAAATATGGAAAAATACCTGTACATAAAAAGGAACACACGTAAGATACCTACATTATATGATAATTTGAATAGGCAAAGTATATTTAAATTACTTAAATTAGCATATATCCAAGGTGTTTGATGGCTATGCAATATTTGGTAGAATGTTTGCAAATAATTAGTACTAACGTCTGGAGAAATGTAACTCTACATTATTTCACAGAGTAGCCGTGGGTTATTCTTAGAAATAGTGATTATTTTTTGCGGATTTGTATTCACCAGTTCATTTGATCAGAGAGATGGAGAGAGACATTTGAAAGAGAGTTGGAAACATTACATTTGGATTCTTAAAAATCTATCCGGTTTGTATTCAATGGTAGATTTTAATTAATCCGCTCGGATTTTTATAAATTCCCAATCCACAGACATATGTACCATTGGTCCATCATATGTGACGTCACAGGCCTTATACTGTATACTGTAAAGCCTATCACTTCTCATTTGACAGGAAGAAGACGATGTGGCAACATCTCCTACTGGACCTGTTCAAGAGAAGAATGAAGACAAGGATGAAGATAAGAAGAAAATAAAGAAGATAAAATTATATACTAACTGGTATCTCTTCAAGCAAATGAGGATTGTGGACTTCTGCACATGGTGCTATTCTTCAAGATGAGGATCATTGCTTTGTGGGTCAAGAGATATTGCTGCTGCAGTTGGATGAGTAGGATGAAGGACTTCATCCTGGCAATGGTAAGAAGCACTTTTATTGTATTTTATTTAATTGAATTTTTATGTTGCCTATTAATTGGCAACGTTGTTATCTGTACCCATTGAGGGTATAGTTCACGACAGTGACAATCAATGCATTTTTTGTCTAATGTTTGTTTTTATTGTAGTGTATTTTATTTAATTTTTATTTTTTTATGTTGCCATTGGTTGCCAATGTGTTTATCTGTGCCCCTTTGAAGGCATTGGTTACCACAGTGACAATATATGGCTTTATTACCGACTGTGTACTATAATGTATTGTAAATTTTATTTTATTGTGTATTTATTTTCAGTTCAGCACAAATGGGTACAGGGTGAGTATAGTTGGTCCGGGTTGGTGGTTAGGCCTCCCGGGTGGGTAGCGAAGGAGGGTGGGTTAATCCCTTAATTACTATAGTAGTTATTAACTGCTAAAGTGATTAAAGGGTTAGGGGCCATTAGATTATATTTTTTTATGTATTCTTGCTGGCATCTAAGGACATGGCATCCTTATAAGCATACTGCAGGGCCCTTCATGATGGCAGGGGTAAGTAGAAAGGATTATTTAATTTATTTCTGCTGCCTGGCTAATGTATGATTTTATAATGGGCAAATGAGCTATTATCCATATCTGGATAATAGTTATTTTTCCCATTACTTTATTGTATGTATTTGGTGGTTGGAGGTGTATTTATTGCTATGTATTCCAAATTTTAATTTTTGATACAGGATTGGTACCGCAGGCCAGCAGGGTCCCGCGGGGACAATCAGAAGTCCCCCTGGACACCCACATGGACCCCTGGACCAACCGAGGACCCCTGGACACTTGTGGGGACCAACCAAGGCCCTCCAGACACCTGCGGGGACCATCTGAAGGCCCATGGACACTTGCATGGGCCACTCGAAGACCCCAGACACCCACGGGGACCACCCATGCACCCCGTTGGGGCCCCTGGGCACCCGCATGGACCACCTGGAGGCACACGGACACCCATGAGGACCACTCGAGGACCACTCAGGGACCCCTAAAGGCCTCTGGTATCAATCCTAAACAGCCAGGCTTTTAAGGCATCCTATGGGCTAAAGTGGAATGGGACAAATTCAATTGTATAAACGTAATGTTTAATTTTATTGTATATATATTGCATATATGTGCACACTCAAATCACTAGCACCAAATAACAAGAACTAAATTTAACTAGCGCTTTTACACTAATCTTCACCAAATTGATGTTTTTAGAGGAATTAGTGATGCAGTACAATGATAAACATGGTAAATAATATCATATCATTTAAAATTAAAGGTTATAAGGGATGGGTTACATTGCATTTAGAGCAAAGACACACAATTGCACACTAGCACTGATTATCATTACTGCAGAGTACTACGACCAATACTAAACATCATCTTAGTTGTCATAGACCGCTTTTCCAAGCAAGAACACTTTGTTCCACTGAAAGGCTTTCCCAACTCTACCAAATTAGCAGATGTCTTTGTCACAAATATTTTTCGTCTGCATGGGGTACCACAGGTCATCGTCTCTGATCGAGGTTCACAATTCATCTCGCATTTCTGACGCTCTTTTTCTCAACAAATGGCTATTTCTCTACACTTTTCTGGGTATCAACCCCAAACCAATGGTCAGACATACGTATGTTGTTTCGTCTCAGACACTCAGGATAACTGGACTGACCTTCTTCCCTGAGCATAATTTGCGCACAATATCTGCGCAGCGAGTCCACCATGGAGTCGCCTTTTTAAATAAATTATGGGTTTCACGCATCTCTCCTACCGATTGTAACACCTATTTCTTGGGTACCGGCAGTGGATAACAGAACTTGTTTTCTACAGGATTCATAGACAAAGATTCAACAGAATCTTAGGAAGGCAACTTCTAGACAGAAGGTTCAGGCAGACAGTCACCATTGCAGGATCCAAGTTGGCACCCAGGTTTCCTGGACCTTTTTCCATGGTGGAGAAGGTTAATCCAGTGGCATATTGCCAACGCCTTCCCTCATCTATGATGATTCCCTCTGTGTTCCATGTCTCCTTGCTGAAACCGACTGTCCTTAGCTCCCGCTTCTCCAACTCTCCCTCGTCTCCAGCCCCTCTCCTCGTACATGGCCAACAGGAGTACGAGGTTCAGTCCATTGTAGACTCCAGGATCTCCAGAGGACCAAATCAATATCTGGTGCACTGGAGGGGTTTTGGACCCGAGGAGCGCTCCTGGATTCTTCACCACCCTTTTCATGCTCCCGGTGCTTCCACATGAGAAATCCTCTCAAGACTTCCTGGAGTCGCCTGGAAGTCGCTCCCGAAGGGGGGGTGGTACTGTGAGGAGTCACGCCGCCATTAGTGCACTCCCGGCTAACCTGGGCCCATGACCGGGTGCTCTGCTCCCTGCAACACATCAGCTGGTCCCCCCTCCACAAACCTCTGTACTACATGCATGCGTGCATCACGCACACAGGTAAATGTGGAATCTCCTGGCCCACCTCCAGGTTGTGCCCGTGCGGTGACAGCATCAGCGCGTGGCACGCACACGTAACACACGCACAATGCGTGCATGGACCGTGTCACATATCATCATCTGCAATCCTTCCCACACCTATCTCCTGCACTACTTCAGCCAATCACAGCCTGTACTGAGGACGCGCCTTCACCTTGCCCATCCACTCATTGGTCATTGCTCCCTACGTATGCTCAGCACTCTGGGCACTCGTGGGAACAAACCGAGGGCACCCAGACACCCACGGGGACAACCTGAGGACCACTGGACACCCGCAGAGACAACCCAAGGGCCTCAGAAACCTGCAGGGACCACACTAGGATCCCTGTAGGGCCCATGGACACCCACTGGGACAACCCGTGACCTAAGCCGGCTTCTGGTATCAATCCCATGTATGAAAAATTTAAAAATGCTTAAATATCGGGGCACAGGAGGTGGGTTGTGTATTGATGGTTAATATATATTGTAATGTTGATTAGGGGCACAGGGGTGAGTGAAGGGCCAAGTACCCGCTTCACTCACCCCATCGGCCCCAAATAAAGCTGCTGTTGTTCCTTAACCCTTTCTTGCCTTAGCGGTTAGCTGCTAAGGTAATGACGTTTCCTGTAAAGTCATTTTTATTCCACGGGATTCATGCCAGGGCTTCCGGTGCTGATATTATTGGGTATCAGCTCCGGTGAGTCCCGACATCAATCCGATGCAAGAAAAATGCATTTTTTTATTCTAAGTCCCCTCTCACCACTTATCGGCAGCTTCTCACCACCTTCCTTCCAACTTTTCCTGGTGGGACATTTTGAGAGGAAATCTCTATCCTAGAGCCTCAATTAGCTAATCTGGGCTACTAGAATTGCACAAGTTTGAAAACCTGCCAATAAGTGGCTTCTCGCCACTCGTTTGGCTTTTTTTTTTCTTGTAAAAAAAATTGTCGAAAAGAGCTTTTATCACTGACTTATCAGGGTTTACAGATAGCAGTAGGCTTTTTTGGCGAAAAGGCCTTGGTAAGTGACTTTTCAGCGCTTAGTGCATATGCATACAGACGAGACAACGAGTATTCTAAGTCTTGCCTTAAACTAGCCCGGTTACATGCTGGGTACATGCTGGGTGTAACCTGGCTAGTTTAAGACATTTCTGCATTGACTAATGATCCATCGGATTAACACAGCAGGGGTCCCTGGCAATCCCATTCAGTTTGAATGGGACTGCCAGGGACCCCCACTGTTAATCTGATGGGCCATTAGTCAATGCAGAAATGCCTTAAACTTGCCTTAAAAACAACCCAGCATGTACAAAGCATGTACCTGGGTCTTTTTGGCGATTGCCATTGGTTTGTGTTAGAATAACCGTCAACACTACAGTATGTTTGTCAAAACCTATCCTGATGTTCTTCACATGCTACAATATCCTTCACCTAAGTTGTCTTTTGGTGCATCCTATGTGCACTAGACCACAGGGGCAATCCAGATAATACACCACATGGATGGTCATGCATGTAATGCACTGTTTGATATTGAACACCTCATTCAATCCTATAATGGAAAATGTATTTCTGTCAGAATGAATCATCCTACAGGCCAAGCAACCACCACATGCAAAATTACCCTTGGGCCTCTCCGGTAGCCAAGTCAAGCTAGGGGTCTCAATCAATGGTATATTGATATTGCATGGAGCCAGAAAACTTTTGAAGTTTCTTGACTTCCTGAAAATAACCTTAGGTCATGATATAACAGCCCCTAATACGGGGTCACTCTCAAGTATTCCCCATTATATAAGAATGATATTTTTAACCTGGAATCAAAGGGAGTTATAATTACTAATTAAAGGGCTAGAGACAGTATCATTAATTTCTGTGTTCCCCTGTGGATTATCTACATCATTCTCTATATTATCTGTATTTAATAAAGGAAATTTTACATTGGCTCTAATTATTTCCCTTTTCTGGATTAATAAATCTTTCCTGTCCATTCTCCTGGTCTTATTTAGAGATTTGTCCAAAAGATCTCTATGGTCCCCTCTGTCAATGAACTTATTGTAAAGTTCCCTGGCCTGTCTCTCAATAACATCGTCCAGGCTCCAGTTCTGTCTTCGATTAATGAACTGGCCCAAATGTATATTGTTGATACACCCCCTGAAATGATTACTGGCCACTTGAAGAAAACTATTAGAGTCTACGTCTTTAAAAAATGTGCTGGTATTCACGTGCCATCCATAAGTGCCTCTAATTGAAGATTGAAAAAATCAACACATTTAGGATCTTGTTTAAATGTGAATTTTAAATTATCATCGTTGTCATTAAGGTATAACTAAAATTCATTGACTGACGCCCTATCAGCCACCCAGACGATGAGTATGTCGTCAATGAAACGCCTCCAAATAATAATCTGTGAGTGAAAAGGATTGTTGAGATGGACACAGCAGCGCTCCCAATTGCCCATGTATAAATTGGCAAAACTGGAAGCAAACCATGTGCCCATCGCAGAGCCACATAACTTAATATAAAACTGATCTAAGAACATAAAATAATTGTGAGTGAGGATGAAAGAGATACATTCAAGAAGAAACACAACACTAATTCATGGAGGTCAGTATATTTCCCTAGAAAACTCTTGACTGATTCAATCCCCTTGGAATTTAAGATACTCGTAAAGAGTGCCTGCAAATCACATGTGATCCTGCGATAGTCATTCTTCCAAATAAAATCAGTAAAGAAATTCAGAACTGAAGTAGTGACTATAATACAGATGCAGCGGCCATTATTTTAACAAACCATGTGGTGTATACCTCGGAATACCCATGTCATGGCGCAGGATTTCTTCCAACCGTACCGCCTTAAGACGTGAGTGCAGGCGAGTGCATACAATGGCATTTTAGTGTTCTGGCTTTTAAACACCTGAAATTGACACAGTAGCACAGTAGCACAGTACACATTACAATTCATTAATTTCATTGTATTTAATTGCAAATACATAAAGAGAAAGAATCCTCGCACGAGCACTCTTCCTCCACTAAATGAAAATAATAAATGTTTATTATATATTGTACAATGAGAGGAAATAAGAGGTTAAAACCTGTAGGTGCTAAGCACTTCTGCTGTTGGTACAGTGCCTAATGTAATTGAAACAGTATCACACATTTATATTAATCAGCCCTGGATGCTTTACCAGGGGGTGATTTTTAGTGTTGTGCAGGACGGACTTTAGCCCCGCCCCTTTTTCTGCCCACTGACAGCGATGAGCCGTTTGATTGGATGACAAAGTGTCCAATCACGGCAGCCGTGTGGGTATGAAGGGAGCAGGGGAATGAATGCCTGCCCACCCCAGACGAAATCTCCACGGAGACGAAACGTGCGTCGGGTGTTTATGATGCAACGCGTGATATCATAGGTGCGACCACAGCACTAGGCTGCGGCTATAGAGCTTCCGTGTACATTGGTAATTCTACCTTAGGGCATTGAGGGCTAGCTAAACAAAGTTGTGGGCCCCAGGAGGCATCCACTAGCTAGGAACTAGCATTTAGTGGTTTGCTTTTGCTGTGTGGGTAATCCCCGTTTGGACTTACCACACAACATGTGTTTTACTAAGGTGTGGGTGCAGTGTTTACCATAATAGGGCACCCTCCAGATATCTGAGCAGGCACCTCATGCTGCAGGGTAAGTGAGATCAGTATATCTCTACTTACCCCAGTCTCCCTCTGCCCCACTCATTTTTCCCTCTTAACAGGCTTGTGTATTTATGCCCTGTCCATTACTCTCCTTCCCCCACCACTTATGTCTAAATAGTGGGGGTATACTTGAAGGTATATTTGGGCATTTGAGCACACTATCACCCAGTGGGTTCATGTCCATACCTCAAGGTTATGCCACTCTTAGGATCAGTAGACAGTGGTAGTCACTCTATTAGCCTGGTACAAATACTGCCACCCACTACAATAAAAGGTGGGGTTTATATTGGAGGGCAATATTGTTTGGACTCCCTGGGAGCTCTCATCCACACAGTACACTAGCACTCTGTCATAATCATGTGTGATACTATTTCAATTACATTAGGCACAGTACCAACAGCAGAAGTGCTTAGCACCTACAGGGTGTAACATCTTATTTCCTCTCATTGTACAATATATAATAAACATTTATTATTTTCATTTAGTTGAGGAAGAGTGCTCGTGCAAGGATTCTTTCTCTTTATGTATTTGCTCTCAACCATTCCTCAGCACATCTCCAATCATATACTATATATCATGGCTAAGCATTTTTATTGATGGTGCGGGCTCCACCTTTGTTGTTTCATTGTATTTAATTGCACACAATCCATGAAATTCAAACAAAGCAACTGCGATAAACATGTGTGCCTGGGGCGATTGTCCGCATTCATGCCGCGTGGAGTACAGCAGTGCACACGAAAACAGCGCCATAATTTGTTAAAATTATGGCCGCTGCATCTGTATATGAGGGAAGTTTCAAAACATATTTCTGAAAAAAATGATCAACAAACTGTGATGTATTAGATGTCAGGGAGTCGATACCAGATATGATCGGCTTCCCTGGATGATTGTACCACTGCTGACTAATGGACAGGATACGGACCCGCAGGGCAGAGATAGGATAGGTACACCAACCTTGCCTGGGATCTAGGGCCTGGGATGCAGGGGAAGACAGGTCCGGTTCCAGGGAAAACACATGCAAGGGGAAGAAATGACTCAGGACTCGGGAAACACAAGGACAGAGGAACTGGACTGGATCAAGGCAGGAACAAGGTAGGAAAAAGGCAGGGGTACTGGAATGGAAGAAGGCAGGAACAACAGGAATAAAGCAGGAAGTTTTCCGGTCAAGGCAGGGGTCAAGACAAACAGGATCAAACGCAGAGCAAGGCATAGAATACTTTGCACGAGCAAAGTCAGGTAGCAACTGCCAGGCCAGCATCAGGTTTTGGCAATGAGAGCCAGAGGGATGTTTACTTCCTGTCAGGGGGGTACGGGCAGGATTTGCCAGGAAGCAAGATGGTAATGATTGCTTCTGTGAAGATGATGTCACTTCATGGCGGTTGCCATTTTAGGTGTTGAACATAACCCTTTTAGTATCCCCCCTTCAGGATAGAACTCTGGACGATCCATTATAGGCTTGGGGGAAACAACCTAGAGAGAGTTCTTACCAAGGTGGTGTGCAAGGCTAGGTTCCGGGCACATTTCCATGGAGAGGTCAGGCTGCGGTCAAGGCAAGGTATGCGGATCAGAAACTATGAACAGGAACTAAAAACTGAACAACCTGGAAACTCACAGGAAAAGAACTCCATGGTCTGGGGCTATATGGAGGACATCCAGCCTCCTTAAAGGTAGAGTGCCAATATGCACAACGACCGCCGAATCCTCCGTAAGGTCAGAAGTGAGAAGCAGCCCTATATACAAAGGAAGGGTTCCTAAGTTAAATGCTTTTGGCCAAAGGATTATAAGTCTGCAACCACGTCATGGTAAACTCTCTTTAGCAGGTCCTACACTACCCGCAATGGTTTTCTATACCTCCCTAATGGAGAGAGAAATGTCCCAATATCCGATTAGCACGAAAAGGACAAGCAGGTGTCCATGTGGAAGTCCAGGCAAGACAAAGGATGCAATAACAGGTCACAAAAAGTGGAAAGGCAGGGATCCAGGTGAGGAACATCCAGGGTGCAAGGCACTAGAAAGTGGGCAACGGCCGCACCAAGAGCCCATAGCGCTCTTCCCTTCAGGAGAGACCTTTGGACAATCCAAGGTGGGAGGGGGGGCAGTGTTCACTATCTCTGCGGGGTCCATTGCGTGGCTCATGCAATGTGTAATGCTGCTGACTGCAGAACAGTATACGGAACTGCAGGGCTGAGGTAGGGAGAAGTTACACCAACCTTGGCCTGGGATCTGAGGCCTACAATGCAGGGGAAGACAAGTCCGGTTCCAATGAAGGCACAGGCAAGGGGAAGGATCAGGACTCAGGACTCAGTAGAAAATCTATATGAGCCAAGTTTTCATTCACAAGCCAACCTGTTTGAGCTTTTTCCCTTTTGGGTTTGATCTTGCTCCCTCTTGAACTTGTAGAGAGATTGTGATGCCCTGACATCCTTTTAAGAACAGCATCAGATTCCCAAAGGGAAGATTTTACTCTTGGCACTATTATTGGTTTATCACAATATACATTCATTGTCTTTGCACTATGATTCACTATGTGTATGTTTAGCTCAATTGCTGCAGCATAATCTTATATTAAGCACCGATATTCACAACATATGGTCAACAAGATGTTTTATATGTTTCCCAGGTGTGATAAGAAAAGGACTGTTTAGTATAATGCAGATAAGGCCGTTTGTTAAGAACCAGCAAATTCACAGTTAATGTCAATCACAGAAGGTATAAAGGAGGGCTGCTACCCCGGATACGCTTACGTCACTGAGGAAGCTAATGTGAAACGCGTCTGACGGTTTTTGGTCATCCCAGGCCACCGTAGTGAGGAAGTTAAGTTTTCCAAGTCTGGTCAGCATCTCGCCTGGAGCGCATGCGCGACGGAACGGGAGCTGTGGAAGGTGTGTGTAAAGAGGAAAGCAGACGGAGGAGGACCCAGCTCGTGCACGGGCTTGTGGAGACTTTCCCTGCCGCTTGCTGAACCCCACGCACTATCCCAAGACTCTACCAGCTGGAATCCAGGCCACACAAGACAACCCATCTTCTAGAGGGACGCTCTGTGGAGTCTGGACATATTTCCTCCCTATGCCAATAATATTTGGCCGCTTGTGAGTTTTTAATCTCTATTTTACTTTATGTTAATAAACGTTATTACACTATCTTTTTCCCTTCTCTTCCCTATTTTTGAGGAATCATCAGGGGGCTTTCCCTCTCCACCCCCTCCCTCCCCCCAGAGGATCAGTCATCCAAACAAGACCAGACAGCTAATGTGAGTGTGTCTCCTCTCCTATTAATTATTTACCCCCATTAAAAGATCCAAGGTACCTATATGTGTTGAATTATTCCTCATTGTGGTCCCCCATCTTTCTTTTATTTCCTATGTTCATATATGTCCTGGAGCCACAAGCAGAACAACGCGCCTGAGGATCCCTCCCCTTTCCCTTTTCTACATCAATACAGAGGTTGGCGAATCACCTCTGAGAGACTCGGGCAGCGGAACTGTATTGTGTGAAGGACTGAAGTTACGAATTGTACAGTAGGACTTTTTGGCGCAACTATTCTATCTCCTTTAATTTATATGGTCAACACTGACCATTTACAGAGTATTCAAACGTTTTTATGTTTACAATTATAATTATACACATTTTGTGTGCCTTGAACAGTTTGTTGCACACAACAGTGAGATACATGCAGTTATTTGTGTTCTCATTTGACTATACAACTTCCAGTGGCCTTCTTCAACACATACTGTATAAACATTGGCCTATAATACAAGGCAATCCAGGTCAGGATTAGCCCATGGTTGTTTATAATGTACAACGCATTTGATGATTTTATTATTAAAGTGATCAAACAGTCAAATTTGAACCACCATATTTCCTGCATACAGTATAAATAAAGGTTGATATTTTAGGTGTAGTGGATACTCAGCTTGTAACCCTCTTATTGTTTGAAAAACATTCTGTCATACTCTACAACAGCAGTGCGCAAAGTGGGGGGGGGGTGGGAGGACAGGTGTTACAGAGGCCCCACACTTCCCCGAAGGCATTTAAAATAAATGCCGGGGATCGCGTGATGCTTCTGTAATTGGTTTACTTACCTTGGTTCCAACGCCGCGTCTCCATGGCAACCGCATAAATTGACGCTGCAGTGTCATGTGATGTCATGTTGCTATGGCAACGAGACGTCACACGACCCCGCAACGTCATATGATGCCGGGGGCCGTGCTGGGGGTGTGTGAACTGGAGGGGAGAGGAGAAAGGGGGGTGCATGAAGATAAGTTTGCGCACCCCTGTTCTACAAGATACCTACTATAATGAACACCTAGTATACAGTAATATTCAGCAAACGATAATATGTGAGAAGGCACACATTGTACAAATCATGAAATGCCCATGTGGACTTACCTAGCTAGAAGAATCAACAGAACAATTGAAAACTAGATTCATAGAACATTGCAGTAACATCAAAAGGGGTGAAGAGTTTACAAGTTTATTACAACACTTTTAGTAATTCTGACACTATAAATATTCTCTTTGCATCATGAGGATTAATCGAAAATCTCCAATTGGTAGAGGTAGATATTAATCAACAATTACTTTGATGCAATGCTTTCTGCAATTTTAGAATACCCTTGCACCAAAGAGTTTGAATGAGTATCTTAATTTCTAATGTTTGTTACCATTTACTAGAATCGTCGCAGTCTCTGCTGTATGTTTGCCAGGATGCATGTTTTTGACTGATTTATTTCTTTGAGACTGTACAGTATTGAACTTTTTTAACTTAATTTTTCTGCAAAGTATATATATTTTAATATTTTATTTCCCTCTTATTTGACAGGATTATTCTTTCTTTGCAAGCTATTTTTTTCTATGTATATCAGCTATGTCTGGGGTTTCGTTGACTATGGGTTTCTAGGGTTACTATGGCACTGGGGTTGTGAGGCACCTTCCGGGAGTCCATCTGATATGTCAGCATGTGGTATGAACTGATGTCATAGTTCTGCCATGCGGGGGTTCTCAGGATCGAGTACAGGTGGTGGGAATTATTGCCACTGTCCTTTTAAGGTATTTATACTGGATTTATGTGCTCTGTTGAAAGGGCTGCTACTCTGAAACGTTCAGTATCTAATTGGAATAAATGTTGATATATTTCTATATTTTTTCTTGGTGTGCCCTACGTGCATATTTTTGCTATGTTTCTTTCCCCTTGGCCAGGTTGTTTTTTTTGTAGGCGGCATCCGCTTGCTGTCTTTAAGCTGATTTTGTTTTTTTGTTTTTTACTTAGTATTACCTATGTCTATGCTTACATTGAAGCATAGATAAGGACTCACATTCAAATGTAGGTGTAATTCCTGAAATTTGACAGCTGTGTGGTCTATTGGCGGCAGATGTCCAATTTCATGATATATATGCTCTAGGAAATGTCCACCGAAAATACTGTACATACAATAAGAATTTTATTGGTAACTTGGTTAATTATTTTTTAATATTGTTTCCTTATTTTTCTACTGTGCAAAAATGGAGAATACGTTGACAAACCAAGAATGTACATTTTTTAAAGTTTTATTTTTACCTGTCTTGATTACATATTACAGTAAATGTAATTCCATATAATGGTAAAATATTGTTTTTCTTGTTTATTAATATAGGCTTTTAATTAATAATGACACAGGGCAATAAATACAGATAATTTCATGTTAATTTGTCAGCTGCATTTTTCCACAAAAAGGATCATACAATTAATGTTATAATGTGTTTGTTTTTCAAGATAGAAATACTGAAATTTAGCTTCAGGACCCCACAATTTTATTGTTCTCAACTTCAAAAGGATACTGGTATAATATTGGTCTGTGATACCGATTACAACTGACCATTGTTTTTTTTCTATTATTTTTTTTCTTTTTAATATTAAATATATTTATATGTCTTACAGTACAGTATGAGAAGCCCAGCACAGAAAAAAGCTTTGTTGCTTGCCCAAAATATCATTTACCTGCCCTGACCTTGACCTATGGTAAAACCTTGGCATTTACAACTACTGTGGTTTGCGGTAATAGTAACCACAGAACTGGATCTTCCGGTGGCAAAAAGCCAGACCTTTACTCACCACCTAATGGTATGGTTAGAATGATAACAGATATGGGTGAGTAAAAAAATCTATATTTCATGTTTTTAAAAGTTTGAAGTAAGTATTAAGCAAGTTTTAAGCAATTTTCCAAATTTAGCTAAACACATTAAGATTTCAATGAGTTCATTTGTTAACATACATTATTTGAAGAATAGATTTGAGTTTATTAAACTAACATTGTAATAACTAAATTAAAAGGAATGGAGTCCTTGATTTGGGGACTTTGCACAGTTTCATTGTTATAGCAATTGTGATTAACCAGTGATCAATGATGCACAATTCTAGCATTCAAAATGGGATGCATTGTAATAAACAATTTACAGAAGCCAATATGGACAGTTTCCACATTGATTTAATAGTAACCCCAATACTAACTTCTGTATACCTAAACTTTTATCTGTATTACTGTAAATGGGAATGCCTACCAAATTATGAGATCACTTCATCAAATTTCTCTCTACTATTTAGTGACTATTTTTCAAAAACCTTTCACTACTGGAAGAGAATTACATACCTGCTAGATACAGTACATCATGTGTAAAACAGGATTTGCATAAGCAATTACTACTCTGCCCTTTCTTTCTTTCTTATTCTTCATGTATGTCTTCTTTATTGTTTTCACCCATTTAAGCCCAAACCTTGGCTAAACAGTCATGCTCTGCTCTTGTACTTGCTCCACTGAGAAAATCTCATACTTTCGCTGACACCCTACACTTAAAATGTATCATTTGTTATTTCATCTCTGCTCTCTCCCAGGCTAAACAAAGATACAGTACATCTCTTTACTAATCAACAATCACAATTCTAACCCACATTGACTTTTTTATGTTTTTGACGCTCTACTTATATAATTTATAACTACTTATTTAACCATCTGCAAACTATTTCCTTACCCTATTTCACCTAAAATCTTTTTCTGAGTTTTTCAAGACTAATGTGGATTGCATTTTTCAATGAATCTCCTTTATACTCGTTATAGTCATCAACTCGTCTTCCAAATGCTTCTCCCGTCTTCCTTGACTCTTTTTCCTCTTTTACAGAGGAGGCTTTTTCACTGTTGCTCTCCTCCTCTACCACTTACCCCATTTCCTCCCATATACCTGGTTCAAATCTAACCCTACATTCACTCACATTTTCAACTCTTTCCTGTTCTATGGTACCTGTCCTTCTTATTTAAAGCATGAAATAGTTACACTCCTAAATTTGTTTCTGCTTTTCTCCTGCCAAAATCTCTCTACTGGCTTTCAATATTATACGCTTCTCTGCCCCTCCTTTTATCTTTGCTCCAATATTCTGATATTCCACTCTTTGCCTTTTACATTCTGCCCAAGAATGTCTTGTCTTACTCATGTGTATCTAAAGCCCTCTCTTGCCTAAAACTTTTCTCACGTATCACACCACAGCTTTGTCAAGCCTTCCCCTCAATGCCCTACAAGCACCTTTTCTGTCCATGTTCAAGGCCCATCATTAAATGCACCTCATTACCAAAGCATTTCAGTGGCTACGAAGCACTCGCCCCTTTCATAAACACTCACCATAACACCTTGCATGGGCACATACCATAATCCCACGTACTGCATGTTCTCCCCACATACCACTTAGATTACAAGATCTTAATTTAATAGCATGTTCTTGTATAGTGCTGCTAGTTTTACGTAGCGCTTTACAGAGACATTTTGCAGGCACAGGTCCCTGCCCTGTGGAGCTTACAATTTATGTTTTTTGGTGCTTGAGGCACTGGGAGATAAAGTGACTTTCCCAAGGTCACAAGGAGCCGACACCAGGAATTGAACCAGGCTCCCCTGCTTCAAACTCTCAGTGCCAGTCAGTGTCTTAACTCACTGAGCCACTCCCTCTCCCAATTGATGTGTCTATTACTGCTCTAAAATGCTATGTACATTGATCATGTACAAACAAAGATATACATACAAAAACCAAAGGCACAGAAAGAAACCAAAAAAGAGCAGTCAGGTATACCACAAATACAAAATAAGTTCATTACAAATTCCCTATAGTATACATAAAAACATTAATTAAAAACAATAACAAAACCTCAATTATCACAAGGTATATCCATCAAACAAGTACATCTCAAGAGACCACACATATCAATATAATATTTATTAGGTAAATACCCTTTTACCTGCCTCAAACAAGTAACATACAATTAGGGGGTAAAAAAAATAATGATAATTCTGTGGGAAAATTCAGTTGAAGTTAAAAATGTTTCTGGGCATGTTTGGAGTTCTGTATAAATTGTTGCATCTCAACAAAATGAGAGGGGATGATAGCTTCTTCACAGAAATATTTTTGAATCCAACTGAACTTACTCAGATAATTTAAATCTTGTCAGGTTGTTTATTGTGTTTTGTTTCTTCCAATTTTGATATTTGGAGCATTACTGTTTTCCACCATTCACATGTATTTTATTTGGTTGTATACATAGTTTATATCTGTTTTTAATCAAAACACATATACCTGGTTGCGAACTAAAAATAATTATGCACATATATATAATCTAATGGACTATAAATATATATTTTTTTGCAGTTTTTATTTAAGTGAAAATCTTTTAATTTAAACTTGTATATTAATTAAACAGTAAAGTTTGTTTTAGTTTCTCTATGTGACTACTCCGATTAATATAGTAAAAAAGTTTAAAATATGATTGTATTCATTAGTTTTCTTTGAAAAGGATATGTTTGTCTTTCAATTTAGGCATAAGTATGTTTATGGAAAGCATACTGTATGTGGGTCCTTGAATTTACAGTAAGTGGAGGGAGGAAGATTGCCTTCACATGAACGAAAGCCTAGAACTTTTGGGACCTTTGTAACTGTTATTTAGCCGCAGGTTTTTTTTTTTTTACTTATGGGCAAAACTGCAGCCCGGACCATAGACCCATTGAGTGGGGGGTGAGAGGGGTGATACTATATGCAGTGTTTGTCTATGAAATAGATATTGTAGACAAGATGTGTCAATTTTGGCTACATCACTAATATCAGCACTCAATACATGTAAATATTACACAAGAAATACACTAATGTAGTTACAATATGTTGCAGTTGCAAAGTTTTTATTTTAGTGAAACTCATAGTATAAAAGTATACTAAAGTATATGTCTCTATAGTAGTTATAGCCTATATTTGAATATAGTGTGCAAGTAACAGAAGTTAGTAGAACAAAGTTGAACATATTAGAAGTGTAAATTAGAACATCGAGATTAAAAAAACAAAGACTTCAATCGACATCTTCTTTTGGCTGTCTCTTGTACAGTTACATTCTTTAAGATTGCGAGATTTCTACTTACTAATAGTAAGAAGAAATAAATGCTTAAAGTGCACTACTCACTCCTGTATATGCACATGTGTATCTTGGAATTTAGCCACATGCATGCTGTATGAAATGAATATGTGAGTCTTTGAATTAGGCTCATGCATGTTCTGTGGAACACATATGCGGGTCCTTGAATTTAGATGCATGTGTGTTTTATGGAATGCATATGTGGGTCATTTGTCAATTACCGTTCTATGTAAACTTACATTTAATGAACACACAATCCCTTCAAGTTCTAACCCCAGAACCCACTAAATCCTTTATATATTTATGTCAAAATGAGTGCTACTTAACATGTCAAATGTATACAACAAAAGACAAAAAATACCCAATGCTACTTCCAATGTGACAAAATACATTGTTAAATGTCTTTGACAAAGTGCGTATGTGTGAAACGCATCAGAGGTCTCTCTCACACACTCTTTTGCGAGACCATTTGCTGATGGTTCATTAAAGGATACATTTTTCACCATTTGAGCGCTTCAGCCTCCATTATTTCAGTTCCCATTTGAGAAGCTGTGCATCGCCTATACAGGTCCCCCACCGGACTCTACTTCGTACTGTACATAGCTAAATACTTCAATATTAGTATTCTCATGAGTAAGGGTCATTTAGTTAAACCCTTTGGCTAAAGCATCATGTCTGAAGCCACAGCAAACGTGAAAATCAGCAAACAAAATCTGCTCCACTTTGGAGTATATATACACTTGTAGTCAAACTCTCTTTAACTACGTGGTTAGCCCAGCGATCCACCAGCCCTAATCATAGAGACATTTACATATAGATAGATAGACATAAATAACAGTCTCATAAGAAAAGTCTTATCTGTCTCTTGTAGTTATAGGAAAAGTGTTTTCTGTTCTCCTGGTGTCCACACCCTTGGGCGATAAGGCAATGTCAGGATCCAGTTTTAGAATCTTATCCCCTTTGTCTTGTTGTCAGCTTGCAGCTCAAGACATCTGTTTCCTGGGTCAGCTCAGCTCAAGTGTGAGCTCAGGAAGAATCTCCCTTCCTGTCTCAGAGGCAGGCTTTTCCTGACACCTGTAATCAGCCAGGTGGTGTTGGTTAATTTTCTACCAGCAGTTAACCACCACACTGCTGGATTAGAGGCACATTTTTGGACAGGGATAAGTCCCCTGTTACAATCAGTATGCAGGTCCTAACACTACCTGTGAACATTCTCATTTACCTCTGCAGTGGAGGTTGATTGGTCTTAATATACCTGTCCTGCACAGGAATGGGGAGAGCTTAAACCCAGGGAGGAGGGGAAACCAACCTCCAAGCAACTGATACCAGTTGAAAAATAAAATAAATGAACACACAATCCCTGTAATCTAACCCCAGAGCCCACAAAATCATATATATACTGAGTTAAGTTATGGTGAGTAAAAAAAGTGACAAAAACCCTCCACAGCAAAGCAAATATGCAAATGTAAATACAACTGTATGCTCATCTGCATGTCTTAGGCAGGTCTGCAACCCCGCCTTTCACCATTATCACCAAGCACACAGCACTTCGACTGCAGCAAGGGATTCTGGTAAGGGATGGTAAACCCCATCCTTTACCTTCTTTGCATAGCCAGTTAATCAACCCCACACTGATGAGACCCATTAAGGTCAAAACAGCTGTCTGCGGGTGGGTTTTCTGGCTATGCACCTTAACCCTGGCTGTGCTCAAAGCTGTGACCATGCAGCAAGCTTAAGCCTATAGGGAACCATGTTAAAAATGGTTTTTGAAGCAAAAAGTGGCACTGTGTGCTCATTTGCATGTTATTTCCCAGAATCCCTTGCTGCAGTGGAAGTGCTGTGTGCTTGGTGATAATGGTGAAAGGCGGGGTTGCAGACCTGCCTAAGACATGCAGATGAGCATACAGTTGTATTTACATTTGCATATATATATATATATATATATATATATATATATATATATATATATATATATATATATATATATACATGGCTCAGGTACTATTAGGACCTACTTAATGATAATGCAGTGAAGTGGTCAAAGGGTTTTACTACTGTAAATGACCCTTACTTATGAGAATACTAACATTGAAGTATTTAACTATTTTTTTTGTCACATTGGATGGAGCTTTAGGCATTTTTTATCTTTTGTTGTAAACTTACATTTACCTTAATAATCCATGGGCATAGGCTGCAAGTATGGTGACAGCCACATGTTGTGCAGGTTGTATGAGTTGATGAATCTGATGTGTTGCCCATAGCTATCCAAGTCAATCATGTACTCAGAGTTGGTCAGTTCATACTGGTACTAGTACTGGAGCACATACTCGGGTGGGGACAGGTACTTGGGTGAGGACAGGAACTCATATGGTAGCAGATGGGAGGCATCATTTTGGAAAGTCTGTTAAATCTCTTTCTCCTTTGAAAGGAGCAATAATTTAATATACCCATCCATGACGTTTCTCGTGCCCAGTACCCAACCTTCATGCCATGGAGCAATATTCTAATAAAGCAATTATTAATACTTAAGATGTACCGAATAGAATTCTTCCAGCCTTTTTTGTTGTTGTAATAGAAAGGGTACGTGTTAGCGATATACTGAGTTAAGTTACTCTCTTATCTGTACTGTCTCGAATGTTAGCATATGTAAAGAAAGATAGCTATATTCAGCTCTCATCTCACATTTATGTGTCATCTTAAAAAAGAACTGAGACAGATTTGCATAGTGTTTTGAGTAAATTATGAACCTGCTACTCTTGATGAAAAGTATAAGGTCATATTAAACAAAAAAATTGTGTTTATAGCAAGTTTCTACATTGTATCTTGTACTGAAAAATGTGTGAAGTTCTTAGAACACTTGGCAAAGATACTGTACAATCTGTACAATACTGTATGCCATCTGCAATAAATCCAATCCTACTGTACAGATGTACAGTATCTGTTTCAGATCTGTTTCAGAAAGATTTACTATTTTCCATGCCACACATAATAAGTGTAAATTCTCGGCATTTATTTGCAATTTGTGGCTCTCTTGTGGCTCCTTTACCGCTGCTAAATATCATAGGTGAAGGTTTTATGTGGGCCATCTGCTGGACAGACATACTTAATTGCAATTACATAAATAACCTCAAAAATAACTCTGTCAGCTGACCATAGCTAAGCCGAGGATGAGCTGCGGCTGAGCAGCAGTTTAAAAAGTGCTCAGGTGGCTGTAATCTCATACCTCGCTGTGGTCACAGAGATAGTACATCTTACTACATATGTACCTAAATGCTCTTTTTGGGTTTTATTTTTTTACCCTTGGCTGCTATATTTGTTTGTATCCCTTGAATACCACCATTGGCATTTTAAATGTATTGCCCTATGTTACTGATGTACCTATGATGTACCTATGATACGTGTATTCAACTTTTCCTAAAAGATTAATTTTGTATTCTCTTCAAACTCTATACAGTTTAATTCATAATATATACACAGTAATTCACTATATATAATACCCCAAGCTTATAAAAAATACCTTTAGGTAATAAAGGGGAATTATTTTATTGATATTATCTCATATTATATTCAGATTGTTCACAATGTTAAAAATTGTCATTTGATTCATATGTATGCATAGTTATTTTTATGTATGTAATAATCCACATCGGTTAAGTAAAAAAATTATACAGATTAAATTCTGGAACAAAACTTCAAACAGAGTATGTTAGTGTCACTAGGGGCTTAACCTGGTTGTATTAGATGGGAGGGTGAGTATATAAATCAGGTGGTTATTAGACTAAGATATACCCAGAGGAAGCCAGAACCCTGGTGTGATGAGAATGGAGTTTATTGTGTTTCTGATGGCAAAGGTGGATGATGGGTTAACTTTTGTCTCTTACAGACATGCTTAAATGTAGTTAATTTTGCTGTGAACAGAATACATAGTGGAAAGTTACTTTTATTATGAGAAGCTCTAGTGAGATGAGTGGGAGTCCCCTGGGAGTGGGCCTCCCCTCTTGCCTCCATAACTGGGATGTTGGCTGAATGCCTTGATGTGTTCTCTGATACATTTGTACAGCACAGAAAAATGCCAGACTCTCAATTGTGGCAAAGCTGATAGTATACTCAGGACTGCGTACAGTACAAATGGGACACAGAATAGCAACTATTGACCAGGCAGTTCATCCAGAACACTTGCTGAAATGCATTGGGTGATTCCCTGTGGTCCAAGCTACTTGATATCGTGCTTTCCAACCCTCCCAGTCTAAGTGACAATCAAACCGGAAGTGATGCAAGGTCCCAACCCGGAAGGGATGAAACGATCACAATGACTAGATTATTTTCTACGTTTCTTTTTTTCCATTGGGTGGTGCTTTGTTTGCAGAGTGTTATTAGTAGTAAATTGCTATACATAGGGACGCAGTAGAAAAATGTGTGTGGTGCTAAGGGATGGTGTAGAGACACTGTGAATTCATGAAATAGTTCCAGCATAAGGGACATTTTGTTTGAAGTGTAGCCATGCTGTAAAATGGCTGCAGACATCTCTCCTGCTGACAGTAAGGCCTGGTAAGTTATGGGCATGCCAGCAGTAATCATGGAGGTTTGCCCTCACACCCTGGTGAGGTGCCCTATGTATGGATGGGAGTGGTCACATGCTCTGAATCCATAATTAGTGATGTCAGAGTTGTGCCAGCCCCCAGAGGATACATAAGGCACAGCACTAATCAAAAAGTTAGGATTAGGTAATAGGTTCTTCCCAGTTCAGGAAGGAGCGAAGAGTGATTATGTTATAAGCTGCTGAATTATGAGACTGTGACCAGGGACCTGGCACAGGGTAGATACCCCTACGGGCATAGGGAATCCCCAATCAAGGAGGAATATACCTTTCAGAGGGAAGCCGTGGAACAATTATGTGTGGCTAAAGAACACTCACTGCAAGGGGCAGCTAGCCCACATCCCTCAATAAAGATGACCATGTTGAACTATACTCTCGTGTGTAAGTGTGGAGTAATTGCACAGAGAGAAGCACCACAGAGGAGTTCCTCACCAGGACCATCCACAAGCTCAAGCTCGGATCCTGATGAGGTGGAGGCGCTGCACTGGATCTAGGTAGGACTCAAGCACACTACCTCAGCTGCCTGTCTGGGTTGGCAAATCCCAACACACCATCATGCGGGAGACTCAGGAGTCCTGTTGCCAACAGGTGCACCCCCAGACATCACACTGTAATGGTGACTGGTTAGACCACAGGGGGCAATATGAGATTGGGTGGGTCAGGCTAGTCCAGAAAACCCGTTACAGAAGTAATGTGAATAAACTGTTGGGTAGGTTATTATAACACTGTTGCCTGGAAACCTCACAGTACACAGATGTAAAGTTAATAAACAGTTGTTAGTCCCGAGATGACAAAGTGTAAATAAAGTCCACCATACCTTCAATAGTTGAATCAATGAGGATAATGCGTCATAGAACGAACTTACAGGTAATGTGCAGCATCCTGACGTTGCTCCATGTATTCATGGGTGTGCTGACATTGTAGGAGTAGATACAGCAACAGAAGAAAAAACAAAGCACTACTACTGGAACAAGAACAGAAAACTAAGTGTGTGTAGCCAGGTCCCCCTCAGAGTGGCGACACCCCCCTCCCTGTACTCACTGCGGCGGTCGGGATAGGGTGGCCGGTCGCGGGGGGAGGTGCGTGTGCGCGCCGTGCGCGCGTCTTCTGATTGCAGGGAGGATGCCGGGCGGTAGCAGAGTGGCGAGCGCATCGCCAAGGGTACTGGCGGCTCACTCAGTAGGGCGCCGTCATCTTAGATTGTGCGCGCGCATGCGCAGTGTAAATGCGCAACGGGAGGCACTGAGGCAGGTTGCACATGCGCAGTGAATAGCGTGCGAAGCCCCACCAATAGGAGAAGGCTATTAGCAGGGACTACAAGTCCCATGAGCCTTTGGGACCACCACCTGATGCCAGGGAACTAATAGGGTGTTCGGATCCTCCTAGGCAGGGAAATAGGAAGCTGTCACTGAGCCCACGCTAGTCAGTCAGGACCAGGAAGAGCTAGTGGTAGGAGGTTAGTGCAGGGGTCTGTGACCCACTGCATTAGTCCAGCAGCCCCCTAGTCCCCAGATAGGTCCTGAGCCATATTACAGGTTGGGGTGCTTCAGGGACAGGCCCTAGGTTAGGGACCCAGCCCCTTAGTGTTATACGCAGTTAGTAAGGGACACAGCGGACGCTGCGCTTCCCGCAAAGAAGTTTGGGATCAGGCCCACTCCGCAGAGAGAGCGGGACGATACTCAGGGTGGACTGCCCTGACAGAACATCATGCTGGTGGAATCGGACATCGCCTAGGAGGTCGTCGGATCCTTTGTGAAGATATTTGAACGCCCAGGTGCCGCCGCACTGGGCAAGTATCGTTACACATGCGCACCAACTGAGTACTCACACATAGTGGCAGCGCTGACCACAGTACAAGGGTTATACTGTGGACACGGTGTGGGGAGGTACACGGTGGTGGGAAGAGGTTACACTTTCTGGAGGTGGAGTGTTTTACTGTGAGGAATTTATAGAGTGATATATATAT
Source organism: Ascaphus truei (assembly GCF_040206685.1). Classification (NCBI taxonomy): domain Eukaryota; kingdom Metazoa; phylum Chordata; class Amphibia; order Anura; family Ascaphidae; genus Ascaphus; species Ascaphus truei. The sequence goes on along the minus strand of NC_134484.1, from coordinate 166,941,964 downwards.
GTACAGTAAAGGTTATTCTTATTTTATCCTACCAATTGTGTTATTGGGTTGTGTCCTGTGAGGGGCCCCTCCCGCAATGTCGCTATCCCTCTCAGGTGGAGGCCTTGCACCACAAGATTGTGAATAATATATATACCCCAGGCTCTCAGTGCGGAGGCTTAGGCTCCTGCAAGCAATACAGGTACATACAGCAGTAGTAGCTTCTATGTTCAGAGGGAAACAGTGCTACATGTTTATTCCGTAAAAATTGATTATTTATTGATCATAGAGACACACATAGCAAAGGCGTCGCTACACTATTGCGTTTCATGCCATAGCGCTTTTTCAAGGTATACATACCCCTATGTCAGGATTATATTTGTATGCCTATATAAATCATAATAGACAATCTTTACACATACCTGGGAGCCTCCCTCCCGTCGCCCTCGGCATGACGTCATCATGCCCCCATGCGCACCCGACCCCCAATCACCTGCACGCCACAAAGCAACGTTGGACATCATCACGCACTGGCCAGGGAAGTCGTCCATGCGCATGCCCCACCAACCACAATTTTGTAACTGTGTTACCCCAGGGTGGTGCTTTGTTTGCAAAGTGTCATTAATAGGAAATTGCTATAAATAGGAACACCTGATCTCAAAAGTTACACCTGACAATGTTCTGCCCTGGATTAAACTTTTCTGTGATATTGGGGAACCGTAAGTTAATGGACCGGAAACTGCTCGAACTTTGAGCTGGAGACACGCAGCATATGCCAATCTACCGGACAAGATATACTTCCATTCATTTTATGATCCTATATTATTTTGTAACGTTATGACAAGGGGATAACTGATATAAAAGTAAACTGAGACACACGGGAGACTTATATGAACAGTAAAAGTGATTTTTAAATGTGAGTGCACCATATATAAATGTGCAATTCTATTCACTTTGACTACCACAGTACATACAGTGGCGGCCACCTTTATCCTAATGCGGCTGCCACCGCAGGAATTTTAAAACCGCGGAGGCGCACGGCTTCTTTTCGGCCGGTTTCCCGCGCCTCGGGCACTTTCAATGATAAGCGCCATTAGCGCTCATCTGATGATGCGCCGCCGCGCGGAAAACTCCGATACAAACGGAGAAAATGCCAGGATAAATCCGGTTAAGTGTTAGAATAAAGGTGGCCACAACAGTATATTATTTTGCTCCTTTTTCCCATCATCTCCGCTTCTAAGTTAGAGCTACATGTTTCATGAAGGAACTTGAGTAAGACTGAATAAGGAGCTGCTATATTTTGATTAATAGAGCTAGTTTTTATATCTTTAGCTATTTACATTTTATGTTTAGTTTTCTATTTTTGAGCAAGTATATTTTAGAGATATCAAAGATAGCAGCTATTATTATTGTAGAAAAATTGTTAATAATGATCACTAAGGTAATAAAGGGTTAGAGGTGCTCACAGCCTCCCATAACCCTTCTTACCTGCCAATTGCATGCTAAAGACTCCTGTAAGACATATGAATGCTTAACACAGTCACCTCCCCTACTTTCAATTATGCTGTATCGTGTGTGTTGGTGTAAGGCTAAAGGGGTAGAGGATGGGGTTATGTTCCCTGTGTGAAAGTATAGATCCTAACCTGGGAGCAGTGGTGGTAGTAACTTCTTGTATGCCATAGCAATACAACACTAAGCTCTTTAGCAATCAATCTGTAAGTAGTTAGTGTAGAGTAAGTGCTATAACCCCTTGTTTATCACAATTTGCATTTAAAACCACAGAGGTTAATAAAGGGGGAAATAACTTTTAAATGTTTGGGTATGGTTTTTTTATCACCTACTGGGTGACCAGCTGACGTTGGACCCCATTTTTTTTTCTATAAGTTGAATCCAATACAAATAGCCAAATCGGCAAGCTCGCTACCCTGTTCAAGCCGCTAAAAATTGTGAATAGGAGGGATGGGTTGCAATCATTGCAGCTCATCTGATTTTTTTATATGCATGTGAATGGATAATTACTCATTTTCAAGATGTAGAGTTGTCCAAAAACAAAATTCAATCTTTGAATACCTCTAATGTTTATTGAAGTGCTTGTTCACAAATGTTCTGTAAAAAAATCTTCCTTAGTATATTCATTGGCGTATATTAAATATTGACCATAGTCTTTCTTATTTGCATCAGTGTAAAAGGGATTACATTTATTAGGTAAGCATCTTATATTTGGCACATATTACTCAGAAAGACATACTTCATTTAAGAAACAAACTTGGTTTTCTGAAAGTAAAAGAAAAAATACTAAAAGATGCCAGATATGATAAATGTTTGCCTGGCAAATAGATTCTAACTTTTCCTATTGGTCCAACTACATCTACTCTTGACAGTAGACAAGTGTGTACAGCCTATTTTCGACCGGTTTTAACTGATTGGCCAGCAAAGCCGGCCAATCAGAGGAACAAACTTACTCGTTGGTGATCCAACGAGTAAAAAGAAAAAACGGTGAAACTAAAATATAAAATAAACCTTGTCAAAGAGCACTGTAAAATAAATAAAGTGCACTAAATTAGGGAGGTGAGTTTCAATAAATCCAAGTTAGGGGAGACCGAGCAGAGCACAGTACACCACTCTGTGAAATGACAAGCTGGTGAAAGGAATAAATATAAGGTTAATACAAGTTGACTAAAGGGTGAAAGCTATTGCACACCTTAATTCCCATTTAGTAAATCTGGGCCAAAGAGATTCATACAATATTCATAATAGCTTTTTGTACCAATTTCAAGACATATTTCCCCAACTTGCAATTTTTAAATATATATTCATTCTACAGTATCTGGTTTTGTTTTAGCTATGTTGTGTACATGCATAGTACAGTGGACATTTTATAATGATTATTATTATTATTTTTTAAAGATTGTGCATACTTCTAGAGTACTGTACATAAATTATGTTTCATTATAAGAGAAATATCCTATGAAAGACAAAACATTTTAGAACTTCAACTGCTTTTAGCATTAATCATACACTGCTAAAGTTGTTATTAAACATTTCCTAAAGTCATTATGCAAATGCATGTGAAATTAATATTTAATGAATGAATGCATAAATAATTAGGAACACTATTACAAACGTCAATATTAATGAAATACTAATAGACTAGACTGAAAAATTAGCTCGTTGATTAATCGTAACAATAAAGGTTAAATAAAATTTTCTGTGTTGATCTGATTGTATCATAATTATCTAAATGTATTCATTAAAGAAATGCACGATTATTCAATGCAAACAAATCTATGTTCAAGCCGAAATATAACCATAGTAATTAAAGATAATAATAATAAATGTAATGATACGGTTTGAACAGAAACATGATTATATATACATATACAAATTTAGAGTCTAGATGGTTAGAGATAATTGTAGATACATTTTAAAGGTTACAGTATGTCTAGAAAAATAATTTTCTTTCTACTGAATAATATGGTGTTTATGTTTGCACGAGTTCTACACTACTTTTACATTAGGGAATTGTTGATATACTGTGTGACGGTGAAGGTGTTACCAGGCTCACTAATAAAGGTCCAGCCCACTTGGTTACCACTGATCCGTGTGTTGAGGTCCTAGAGTGTCAGCTCAGATGTCCTAAATGCAGATGTCCCAGATGTCCTAAATGCATTACTGTGACTGTGTGCAAATTATGCGACATTAAAGATTTATGTGTGTTTCGCCTTTCCTGGGGTGCTTGGACCAGGAGATTTTTAGGCTGTAAGTTTCAGGGTGGGTTTGCCAGAGAAAGTCTTTACAGAATGTTTCTATGTATCGGGGTTCCAGAGTTATAGGATACCCCAGGAGTTGGATCCAGGAATCAAGTGAGAATCTCGGATGCAGCCAAGCACATTGCTCTGGGTAAAACAAAGACAAAATAAACAATGAAGCAAAGAAAAAGACTACAAGGAAAATTACCTAAAGCTCCATAAGACTTGTACAGAATGCACAAAAACAAAATAGGCTAGTAATGAAGCATGATGGCACAAGACACGGCTAAAAAAAAGGTAAAATGGCATAAACAGGCCAAAAAGGAAAAAAGTATAAAAGACAAAAAAAAAGAAACATTATAAACATTATAAAAATAGAAAAAAAAAGCGGGTGATGTTTCATGGGAAACAGAATCTTCAGGCCCATTCCCACAGTTTATAAATAATTATAGTACATATGATTATCTATACATACTACTGTAGTTTTGGTGTTAGACATTGCCCCAGTAGTGCCTTCATTCTCACATCCTTCCCATGTTGGTACTTATATTTCTTTGCAACATAGTATTAATACAATGTTTTGTTTAGCTCACACTGATAGGCCTGTAGCCTAGAAAAGCAGTGGTTGCGGGTTCTAGTTCTGTTGGGTCTGACACCATGCTAGTCATTAGATTAAATGCCTTAGGCATATTCCTACAGTATGGGAATGGATTGCCACTATGGCAATTAATGGGGAACATAAAAATTAAAAAGAGCCACCAAATAAAATACATTACATTGAAATAAAATTAAACATTTGCCAATAATCCCATTAATTGTCACAAGTTGTAAACCATACACACAATATGGGCATGAATTGCCACAATGGAAATTAATGGGTAACCTAAAATTTATAAAGAACCATAAAATAAAATACATTACATTTAAATTAAAAAAATATTTGCCAATAAACCTGTTGATTGTCACACCTGGTGCCAGCGGTAACATAGCTAGAATCAGCACTATTAGTGGGAGGGAGTGAGCTTAAAAACTGGGAAGGAGGAGCCACATGTACCGTGTATCTGTGTTAATGGATGTAGCACTGAGCTTTGTCTGTGTTTCATGTTCTGTCTCTGGTTTTAAATATATATTGCCATGCTCAGTAGCACTCCTCTTTTGACACCTATACGCATATATATGTTGTGGTTATGTTGGGGGTTCAATATGAGCTTATTGGGGTTCTGTATGTTTTGCAATTCTGTTCAGCTGGTCATGGCTGATATGGAGGCTGGCTCCTCCTTCCCGGTTTTGAAGCTCACTCCCTCCCACTTTAATGGTTAAAAGCTCACTCCATTTCACCTCCACACTCATGGGAACCTGAATGTAGTTTGATTGTGACAAATCTAATACAGAGTGCTTTTCCTGGTAATGTACAGGTTAATAAGAGCTTCAATCAGACTTAGAACTATGCAACTAATTTTGACAGATTTATTATAAATCATTCTTCCTGGTAATGTACAGGTTATTAAGAATTTATTTTAGTGTTAGGATCCTTGAGATGTAGTCTGCCTTGGAGGGGCTCAAGGGCTTACAACACTTTGGCCAAAGGGTTAAACTAAAAGACCATTTTATTCATATATATATATATATATATATATATATATATATATATATATATATATATATATATATATATAGGCACTGTACCGTGTATCTGTGTTAATGGATGTAGCACTGAGCTCTGTCTGTGTTTCATGTTCTGTCTCTGGTTTTAAATTAATTAATGGAACTGGTGCAATGTGGAACTGGGAGGACCCTATTTCTTCCCAAACTATAACCTAAAGAAATCTAATGTTCCCAGCACACAAAAAGGTCAAAAAAAGGAAGGGAATATGTCACAGAAGTTTAATGAGCAAAAAACACAAATGGGAAAGTGGTGACAGTTTCTACATACATCAGGGTATTTCCTGTTTTATCCCTCCCAATCCTGGTCCCTCCCTTATTTCTGTATGGTATCCACATACAAATTCTACTCCATTGGGTGTCAACCCTTCTAACCTCATACCCATCCACTGTCACCCTCCCTCCTCTCTCCCTTTCTCCTATGCCCTTTGGAATGCACGCTCCCTTTCTAACAAGTTCCTCTCTGTGCATGACTTATTTTTCTCTCACTCTCTGCTCCTCTTTGCTATAACTGAGACTTGGCTCACTCAGTCTGACTCTGCTCTGGAAGCTTCCCTCTCATATGGTGGCCTTTCTTTCTCCCACACTCCACACCCTGAAGGCAGGGGTGGAGGCGTGGAGCTCCTGCTCTCCTCTATATGCCGCTATCGTACCATTCCTATTACACCCTCTCTTGCTTTTCCCTCCTTTGAGGCTCACACTATACAGATTTTCTCTCCTCTCCCTGTCCACATGGCTGTCATCTATCGCCCACCTGCCTCTACTCATCCCCCTTCTGTCTTTTTCTCTCACTTTGAATCCTGGATCTCTTTCTTTCTCTCCTCATACTCCCCTGTTCTTCTCCCTGAGGACTTCAACTACCATATTGATGACCCCTCTCTCCCTTTGGCTTCCCACTTTCTCTCTCTAACCTCTTCTTTTGGCCTTCAACAGTGGGCTGCAGCCAGCACCCACCAGGATGGCCAATATCTAGACCTGGCTTTCACTAAAAACGTTTCTCCCTCCGATTTCTCCATTTCCCCTTTTCCTCTCTCTGACCATCAACTCATCTCATTTTCTCTCTCACACCTCTACCCTTCTCCACCTCCATCTACCCCTCGTCTCTGCAGAGACCTGCTCTCTATTAACCTACCAGCTTTTGATTCCACTTAACGCTCCTCCCTCTCCTCTCTCAGCGCTGCTCCAGACCCTGACAACCTGGTCATGAACTACAACTCTGCCCTATCCTCCTCTCTTGATCTACATGCCCTGCTTTCTCTCTGCCATTTTTGTCCTTTGAACTCCAGACCCTGGCTAAATTCCTACATGCGCATGCTGCGTTCTTCACTCGTTCCTCTAAACGCTTCTGGAGACTCTCGCAGACTTCATTCACTACAAATTTATGCTATCTTGTTTCAACTCTGCTCACTCAAGCTAAACAAACCTACTTTTCTTCACAAATCAACACACACGTCTAATCCACGCCGCCTCTTCTCTGTCTTTGACTCCCTAATCAGACCACCCTCTGCTGCCTGTTCTTCTTCCTCCATCTCACCTCAGGACTGTGCCGACTATTTCAATGAACAGGTTGAATCCATATGTCAAGCCATCCCCTCTGCATCCTCCTCCCATCCTACACCACTTCCTAACTATCCTCCTGCATTCCTGGACTCTTTCTCCACTGTCACAGAGGAGGATGTGTCATTGCTGATCTCCACTTCTCCCTCTACTACCTGCCCTCTTGACCCCATTCCCATCAATCACCTAAAAACTCTTGCTCCTACTATAATCCCTACTCTCACACACATTTTTAACTCCTCCTCTACTCTGGTACCTTTCCCTCTTACTTCAAACATGCAACAGTTATACCATTACTAAAAAACAGCAAGCTTGACTCTACATGTCTTTCTTACAATCGACCTGTCTCCCTCCTGCCTTTTGCCTCTAAACTCCTTGAACGTCTTCTATTATCTCGCTTGCTCCATTTTCTCAACACCTATTGTCTCCTAGACCCTCTACAATCTGGATTCCGCACTGCTCACCACTGAAACTGCCCTCAGTAAAATAACTAATTACCTCCATGCTGCCAAAGACAAAGGTCATTACACGCTGCACAACCTCTCTACAGCATTTGATATTGTGAACCACCCTCTTCTTCACATTCTCCATACTCTTGGCATTTGTAACAAAGCTCTATCCAGAATCTCCTCTTCCCTCTCCCATTGTACTTTCAGTGTCTCTTTTGCAAACACCTCCTCTTCTATTGATCTCTCTGTGGGGGTACCCCAGGGCCCTGTCCTGGGACCCCTTCACTTTTCTCTTTACACACTCTCTCTAGGTGACCTAATTATATCTCTTGGGTTAAAATATCCCCCCTATGCTGATGACACACACATTTACTTTTCTACCACTGACCTTACACCTGCTGTACAGACTAAAGTTTATGAATGTCTCTCTGTTATATGATCCTGGATGGCCCTCCGTCGACTTAAACTTAACATGGCAAAAACAGAGCTCCTCATACTTCCTCCCAAACCTGGCCCTATTTCCTTCTTCCACATAACTATTGGAAGTACTATCATTCACCCAGTAGCCCAAACACGCTGCTTAGGGGTCACACTTGACTCCTCTCTCACATTCTCTTCTCACATTCAAAAGGTAACAAAAAAAAATCTTTTTTCCCTCTGCAATATCCAAGATATGCCCTTTCCCCTGTTGCTCGACTGCAAAAACTCTGACGCAGACCCTAATCCTCTCCCATCTCGACTACTGTAACCTCCTGCTATCTGGCCTTCCTTCCTCTCACCTATCTCCCCTACAATCTATCCTAAATGCTGCTTCCAGAATCCTTCTACTCTTTCCAAAATCTGTCTCAGCGTCTTCCCTGTTGAAATCCTTCTCCTGGCTTCCTATCAAATTCTGTATCATACACTCAATTCTCCTCCTCACTTTTAAAGCTTTACACTCTTATGCTCCTCTATACATCTCAGCTCTAATTTCTTACTATACACCATCCCAACTCTTTTGATACAGTTTCACACAAGAGGTTGGTGCACAAAATAAAGAAAATTGGACTCAGTAATAATATATGTACCTGGATTGAAAACTGGTTAAAGGACAGACAACAGAGGGTTGTCATAAATTGAACTTTTTCAGGTTGGGCTAATGTCAGGGATCGGTACTGGGACCCCTGCTTTTTAACTTGTTTATTAATTACCTTGAGGTTGGCATCGAGAGCAAAGTCTCCATCTTTGCTGATGATACTAAATTGTGTAAGGTAATAGAATCAGAGCAGGATGTAATTACTCTTCAGAAGGACTTGGAGAGACTGGAAATGTGGGCAGGCAAATGGCAGATGAGGTTTGATACAGATAAATGTAAGGTTATGCATTTGGGATGCAAAAATTAAAAGGCGAATTACAAATTAAATGGGGATAAATTGGGGGAATCCTTGATGGAGAAGGATTTAGGTGAGCTTGAAGACATCAGGCTTAGTAATAGTGCCCAAAGTCATGCAGTAGCTGCAAAGGCAAACAAGATCTTATCTTGCATGAAATGGGCAATGGATGGAAGGGAAGTATACATTATTATGCCCCTTTACAAAGCATTAGTAAGACCTCACCTTGAATATGGAGTACAATTTTGGGCACCAATCCTAAGAAAATACATTATGGAACTAGAGAGAGTGCAGAGAAGAGCCACCAAATTAATAAAGGGGATGGACAATCTAATTTATGAGGAGAGGCTAGCTAAATTAGGTTTATTTACATTAGAAAAGAGGCGTCTAAGAGGGGATATGATAACTATTGTGACAAACGGCTTACTCCGGGGCTCCGTCGTTTGTCCGGGACTGTTTAGAACACGGTCTTTTAGGGTAGGTTAAATGATGAGGCGTCACGTACTGTTCCTTTAAACAGGCTATGCCTGGTTTATTCAGTCCCAGGCACTGAGACTGCCACAGTGCATACAACAGAAAACAGATCAAAACAAAAGCTGCTCACCTGAGCGATAACTTAACTTAGATATCCCTGACTCAGGGTTGGAAGTGGCTTTTCCACTTCCAACATCAAAACATGGTACTTTTGCAGTCTTACACAAATGAACAGAAAGATTGAACCTGTTTGGGGAAGAGGCTTCTCCCCTCTGTAGTTCAGCAGCCTTCCAGCCTCCTGGCTCTTGTGGGGAGACCAGAGCAAACAGGAAATCAGTCTTTCATACCTGATTCCTAATTAGCATGACAGGAGACAGAAATCAGGCAGCAGACAAACTCTGGTCTGGATCTCTCATCCCTCAGTTCCAGCGCTTGCCAAACTGTGGGATGGAGTGTATGTATTATAAGGCTGCACTCCCAGGCCAAACAGGATAGAAACTGTCTAGTATCCTGGGAGCCCTATATACGGAATTTATTACCATCCCCTGGTTTCTGTCACATATCCTCCCCCCCAGCTCAGACCTCGAGGGATGAGCGACCATGGATATTAGGGAGTGCATCCTTGACAACCCGTCAGCATTGCCATGTTTGTGCCCTGACCTGTGTTCCACAGAAAATTTAAAGGGTTGTAGGCTTAGGAACCACCTGGTCACTCTAGCATTCTTTTCCCTGTTTTGACACATCCAGGTAAGGGGTGCATGATCTGTGACCAACCGGAATTTTCTCCCCAACAGGTAGTATTTGAGCGTCTCTACAGCCCACTTTATTGCGAGACACTCTTTCTCTACTATGGAGTAATTTTTCTCCTGGGGATTTAGTTTCCTACTTAAATAAAGGATGGGGTGCTCCTCACCTTGAGACTCCTGGGAGAGTACCGCCCCCAACCCTACCTCAGATGCGTCGGTTTGGACTACGAACTCTTTGGAGAAGTGAGGTGTGACCAACACTGGTTGGGCACAGAGAGCTTCTTTCAGGCTTCTAAAGGCCTGTTCGGTTTCGGGGGACCACTTTACCATTAGCGGTCCTCTTGCTTTTGTGAGGTCAGTTAGTGGGGTTGCCTTAGTTGCAAAATTGGGAATAAACCTTCTATAGTACCCAATTAAGCCCAAAAAGGTCCTTACTTGTTTTTTTGTAACTGGCCTTGGCCAATTTTGTATCGCCTCCACTTTGAGTGTTTGGGGTTTGAGTAAACCTCTGCCAATAGAATATCCCAGATACTTGGCCTCCTCCAGACCAATAGTGCATTTAGCGGGGTTAGCAGTTAGTCCAGCAGACCGGACTGCGTCAAGCACAGCTTGGACCTTTGGAAGGTGGGATTGCCAATCTTCACTATGGATTACCACATCATCCAGGTAGGCGGCAGCATACCGAGCATGTGGTTTTAAAATTTTATCCATCATTCTTTGGAATGTGGCGGGAGCTCCATGTAAGCCAAAAGGCAACACCTTATACTGAAAGAGGCCGTCTGGGGTTGAGAAGGCTGTCTTTTCTTTTGCCCTTTCTGTGAGGGGAACCTGCCAGTACCCTTTTGTTAGGTCTAGGGTTGTGAGATATCGGGCTTTGCCCAGTCTCTCTACAAGTTCATCTACCCTGGGCATAGGATAAGTATCAAATTTTGACACCGCGTTTAGTTTCCGGTAGTCATTACAAAACCTTGTTGTACCATCTGGCTTTGGGACTAAGACTATAGGGCTGTTCCACCCACTTTGGGATTCCTCAATTACACCTAGTTTTAGCATTTTTTTAACCTCTAAACCTATAGCCTTTCTTTTGGCCTCTGGGATTCGGTACGGTTTAAGGTTAACTCGGACCCCCGGTTCAGAGACTAAGTCATGTTCAATTACGCTAGTTCTACCTGGCCGTATAGAGAAGATTTCTTTGTTTCTTTTCACTAAATTCTGGACCTCTCGTTTCTGATGAATGGACAGGGTTTCAGCTATGCTAACCTCTGGGTCAGTTTCTTGATTCTCTGACGGACCTGGGGGTACTAGGGTTAACAAGACTTCGCTATCTTTCCAGGGCTTGAGTAGGTTTATATGGTAAATTTGCTCAGGTTTCCTCCTACCTGGCTGTCTTACCTTATAATTTACTTCTCCCACTCTTTCCAAGACCTCATATGGCCCATGCCATTTAGCAAGGAATTTACTCTCCACGGTGGGAACCAGAACTAGTACCCTATCACCTGGAGAAAAAATTCTGACCCTAGCACCCTTATTATATGTATTCCTCTGTGCTTCTTGAGCTTTCTCCATGTGTTCCCTCACTATGGGTAGGACTGCAGCAATGCGGTCCTGCATCTGGGCAACATGCTCTATTACACTTCTGTAAGGGGTAACCTCGTGTTCCCAAGTCTCTTTGGCTATATCCAGTAAGCCCCTTGGGTGTCGGCCATACAATAGTTCAAACGGGGAGAAGCCTGTGGATGATTGGGGAACTTCCCTAATGGCAAATAACAGGTACGGTAACAAACAATCCCAGTTTTTCCCATCTTTATCAACCGCCCGCCGTAACATGCTCTTTAAGGTTTTATTGAACCTTTCCACTAAACCATCTGTTTGTGGATGATAGACTGAGGTTCTGAGATGCTTGATTTTTAGGAGTTTACATAGCTCTTTCGTTACTTGGGACATAAATGGTGTTCCCTGGTCAGATAGAATCTCTTTAGGAATCCCGACCCGGGAAAACAGAACTACTAACTCTTTTGCTATGTTTTTAGCTGAGGTGCTACGTAGGGGAACTGCCTCCGGATATCGGGTGGCATAATCTAATATTACCAATATATGCTGATGTCCCCTAGCAGACTTTATTAGGGGTCCTACTAGATCCATAGCAATCCGGTCAAATGGTACCTCTATTATGGGAAGGGGTACCAATGGGCTGCGGTACGCCTTGAACGGGGCGGTGTTCTGACATTCTGGGCATGAGGAACAATAATTCGTAATTTCTGCCAGAACCCCAGGCCAATAGAAGCTTCGGAGAACCTTTTCTTTTGTCTTTTCCACCCCTAGGTGTCCCCCCAATGGATGACTATGTGCGAGGTGTAATACTACGTTACGGAATGTCCGTGGTACCAACAATTGTTTAGTTGTAACTGATTTCCTTTTATCAACCCGATATACTAGGTCGTTCTCTACCTCGAAGTAGGGGTAAGCAAGTGACCTATCTGGTTGGCCAGGAGTACTATTCTGGTCCCGTATATTTCCCCTTGCTACCGCTAATGTGGGGTCCTCCCACTGGGCCTTCTTAAAACTCCCAGGACTGACCTCTAGGTCAGCGAGGGTCTTAGCCGGTTCTGGGGTGGTAAGTGTCTGCTCAACATCTTGATTTGGGGTATTCCCTACCAAAGTAGTGATGGGGAAGGGAATTTTACAGCACTCCTCCTTTTCCCCCTTCTTATTTGGGCCCTCGTCAACCTCCATTTCTGAAAAAGGGAAAGGATTTGTTTCTTCTAATACTTCGTTATGGTCCGCTATTGAACTCTGGGCGCTATTCTGAGCGGGGGACCACATTTTTAGAAAATGGGGAAAGTCGGTCCCTATTAACACATCATGTGCCAGTTTGGGTACAATACCCACCTTGAAATCTAAAGAACCAAACTCTGTTTCAAAAAAAACATCAACAGTGGAATATTCATGATTATCCCCATGTATACAACAAATTGCCACTCTTTGTGAACTGTTTCCCTGTTTCTTCTTAATGGGCAAGAGGTATTCGGACACTAGTGTGACCATGCTCCCAGAGTCAAGAAGTGCCCGAACCCTCTTACCATTAACCTTTACAAATGCCCACAGATGGTTATTCAAGGGGTCCTCTGGGCTAGGGCCCATACATTGGGACAACAGCGAATAAGGTTCCACGCTGTTGCACTGCATGGGCTCATAATTTAGTGGGCAGATTTTTGCTGTGTGGCCCCTCTCATGACAATTTACACATTTAGGTACATAGTCTGTGTCCCACTTAGAGCCTTTTCCCGGCTCCCCATGTTGGCTATTGCCCTTAGTGTGCGAACCACTGTTGCTGGTGCTGCGTGAAGGTGGTCGCCGCTCTTCAGCGCCCCTTAACCCCGGTACCCTTTTACCGTCTCTGGAAGAGTCCTGGAACCTCGGGTAGTGGGGTTGCTCCACGACTGTGGGTTGCGGGTGCTCTTCTGCTGCATTGAACCTTTCTACGAGGGCCACAAGCTCATCCGCATTGTGGGGGTCACTCCGACTGACCCAACGGCGTAAGGCAGAGGGAAGTTTCCTCAAGAACTGGTCCATGACCAACCGTTCCACGATGTGGCTGGCTGAGTTGATCTCGGGTTGTAGCCACTTCCGGGCGAGGTGGATGAGGTCATACATCTGGCTTCGGGTGGCTTTATCCATCGTGAAGGACCATGCGTGAAACCTTTGGGCGCGAACAGCCGTGGTTACGCCGAGGCGGGCGAGGATCTCGAACTTCAATTTTGCATAGACGTTAGCTTCGGCTGGCTCTAGATCAAAGTAAGCCTTCTGGGGTTCGCCGCTTAGGAAGGGTGCGATTAGACCAGCCCACTCAGCTTCTGGCCATCCCTCTCTCTGTGCCGTGCGTTCAAACGTGAGAAGATAGGCTTCCACATCATCCGAGGGTCCCATCTTCTGAAGGTAGTGGCTTGCCCTGGTCATTTTCGGAACTGGGGCTGCCGCTGCCAGTGGAAGGTTACTGATAGTCCCCCTCAGGATCTCGAGTTCCTGCTGTAAGCCCTGAGCGAACCGCTGTTGCTCCTCTCTCAGCAAGCGGTTTGTCTCTTGCTGGTTTGCATTCGCGTTTTGCAGGGCTTCATTCGTCTGTTGCTGGTTTGCATTCGCCTGTTGCTGGTTGGCATTCGCCTGTTGCTGGTTGGCATTAATCTCTTGCTGGGCTATTAGCAGCTGTTGATGGGCTGCATTCGTCTGCTGCTGGTTTGCATTAGTTTCTTGCTGGGCTATTAACAGCTGTTGCTGGGTTTCATTCGCGTCTTTCTGGGCAGCGACATTGCGTACCAGCGCACCCACCACGTCTTCCATCTTGTTTGCAGAGGATTGAAAAAACTTTTTTTTTTTTTTTTCAAAGTTCTTCAACCCGCAGACCCCCTAGTGCTCTGCCCGCATTCTCCACCATATGTGACAAACGGCTTACTCCGGGGCTCCGTCGTTTGTCCGGGACTGTTTAGAACACGGTCTTTTAGGGTAGGTTAAATGATGAGGCGTCACGTACTGTTCCTTTAAACAGGCTATGCCTGGTTTATTCAGTCCCAGGCACTGAGACTGCCACAGTGCATACAACAGAAAACAGATCAAAACAAAAGCTGCTCACCTGAGCGATAACTTAACTTAGATATCCCTGACTCAGGGTTGGAAGTGGCTTTTCCACTTCCAACATCAAAACATGGTACTTTTGCAGTCTTACACAAATGAACAGAAAGATTGAACCTGTTTGGGGAAGAGGCTTCTCCCCTCTGTAGTTCAGCAGCCTTCCAGCCTCCTGGCTCTTGTGGGGAGACCAGAGCAAACAGGAAATCAGTCTTTCATACCTGATTCCTAATTAGCATGACAGGAGACAGAAATCAGGCAGCAGACAAACTCTGGTCTGGATCTCTCATCCCTCAGTTCCAGCGCTTGCCAAACTGTGGGATGGAGTGTATGTATTATAAGGCTGCACTCCCAGGCCAAACAGGATAGAAACTGTCTAGTATCCTGGGAGCCCTATATACGGAATTTATTACCATCCCCTGGTTTCTGTCACACTATATACAAATATATTCGGGGACACTACAAGGAGCTTTCAAAAGAACTATTCATCCCACGGGCAGTACAAAGGACTCGGGGCCATCCCTTAAGGTTGGGGAAAGGAGATTTCACCAGCAACAAAGGAAATGGTTCTTTACAGTAAGGGCAGTTAAAATGTGGAATTCATTACCCATGGAGACTGTGATGGCAGATACAATAGATTTGTTCAAAAAAAGGTTGGACATCTTTTTAGATAGGAAAGGTATACAGGGATATACCAAATAAGTATACATGGGAAATATGTTGATCCAGGGATTAATCCGATTGCCAATTCTTGGAGTCAGGAAGGAATTTATTTTTCCACTTATGAGACATCATTGGATGATATGACTCTGGGGGTTTTTGTTTGCCTTCCTCTGGATCAATAAGTAAGTATAGATATAGGATAAAGTATCTGTTGTCTAAATTTAGCATAGGTTGAACTTGATGGACGTACGTCTTTTTCAACCTCATCTACTATGTAACTATGTAACTATGTAAGCCCTCTCCCGCCTTAAAACCTTCTCACTGACTGATCCACACCTCTGGAATGCCCTTCCCCTCAATATATGACTAGCACCCTCTCTATCCACATTTAAGTCCCACCTCAAAACACACCTGCTTAAGGAAGCATATTAGTAGCTCCATGGCTGATAATTAAAACCACATACATAACCTTGGCCCCTTGCAGACACACTTACCAGAATGCCCTCATACTGTCTCTGTACGTTCTTCCTACCAACAAATTAGATTGTAAGCTCTTCGGAGCAGGGACTCCTTTACCTAAATGCTACTTTTATGTCTGAAGCACTTCTCCCCTTTATGTGTTATTTATATGATTGTAAAGTATATTGCTGCTGTGGAGCGCTACAGTATGTACATTAATGGTGCTATATAAATAAAGAGATACATACATACATACAATCTCTGGTCTCTGATTTCAGTGCATTCTATGACATGGTATTTTATGCATCATGTGACTTAAGGCATTGTGATCTTTGAATCAATATTTGTATACTGTGCTATCTACAGTGGGGGATTCTGAATCTTCCAAGAGCCTGCTACACTCAATATGAGCATTATCTCAGAACATAGTTTGCACCTATATTCTGGAAACATGTCCTTTTAACAAAAAATTAGACGGATGTGTTCTCTCGTGGTCTAATGCTTTGTTGATTAATGAGTTGTACACTGCACAAATGCTGCATATTGTACCATTTCTGACTTCTGGGCTTATTCTAGTAGCTTCAATGTTATCATTGCAAAATCAAAGGTGTTGGAATCCTCACAGTATGAAATTTGTGAAAAAATGTTTTTCAATAAGACAAATCAAATTTGAAATACCAGTTGATAAAAATGGCATACTGTACCACGCAAGTTAGTAGTGAAATTCCCGTAACATGCGATTTCCCTCCATTGGTCTGGAAGTGCTGCACTGAGAGATCAGAGAGAAACTGTATCTCCCTGCACAGCTCATACAGGCGACCACACAGTATTTTTTAAAATTTTATTTACTTAGGATTGAAGCAGGGGGTCTCTGAACCTGAACGCATTACTTTTAGGTCCGGAGACCCCTTGCTTCCTGAGGAACAGGCCTATGTATCGGCTGCTATTATCTCCTGTAAGATTAAATGTCCCATGTCACGGCCCATGTTATCAGGACATTTAAGCTTGCAGGATATACCAGCACCCCACACTCGGCCCATAACTTGGGAAGCAGGGGATCCCAAGACCTGAAAGTAGTGCAGTTCAGGTCCAGAGACCACTTGGTACAGGTGTACAGATTTCAAACTTGAACACACCAAAAAGTTTTTTTTAAAGAATGAAAAGTTTTATTTGCAAACTCTATAAAGTAAAAATGAATAATGCGCAAATACAAAGTCATCTCTTCTTTCCAAATTTACAATCTTCTTTTATTTTTCTTCTTCAAACTGTCTGGCTCTTGGACGTCTTTGTCATGGCCTGTAAAGAAAGAGACAATATTCAATATTAATAATCGCAGCATCAGTAGTATTGTGCTGTGCATACGTGTCACTATGAAACCTGGTTGAAATGCATATGCACACCATAGAATTTCTGCGAATGCGTGTCACTATGGAACCTGGTTTAAACATATATGCGTGCCATAGCATTTCTGCGTAAGCATGTCATTATGGAACCTGGTTGAAAATAAAATTACTGTATGATACAGTAGTTGCATGAAGTAGAGTACTGTACATTACCTGATGGTTTCGCTGGATGTCTTTCCTGCTTGAATATGGCATTGGCCTCGTCCATGTGCTACAGTAAGTCTGCAGAACATAAATGAACATAAAATTAAACAATTACTACATTAAGAAATTCTGAGGATTTTTTTGTTAGGAAAGAAAATAAATGGCATTCATGAATTAAAGTATGTTCACTACCTGGCAGTATTGATGGGTGTCCTGCACCCAGGGTGTGTTTTCTACACATCTTCACCCAGTTCCTAAAAAACATAAAAGTAGCATTAAACAATGAATTCCATTGTGGAAAGGCCAATTAAAAAACATCAACAAAACCTTTATCATATTTTACATATCCGGGGCATTTTTTTTTTTAAATTTAAAGTGCAGGTAGTCGTCACCAAAGCAGTTGGAGCTCCAGCCATGAGCCCTGTCATGTTGCAAAAGGGTATTGATGATGTCTTTCATGGCTTTGAAAGAAAGCTCGCTGATATCGTAATGATCCTTTTTTTTCCACAGTTTCCTTAAATTTAAAGGAAGTGCCTCATTGCATCTCAATCCATCAAAATGAACATTTCGGAACCACTACACTCACTGCTCATAAATTACGTCGTGTTTGAAAAGTTGCATTGCAAATTTGCTCGCCTTTCCTGTGTTGCTGTTCACGTATCTCTCAATTTTGTCTGCCGTGAGTTCCGGGGTTCTCACCGTCTCCTCATCAGGGATATTCTTCAAGACAAGGGTATATCATGGAGATAGGGGTGGAGGGCTCTGGTGGTGTGAATGGTCTTGGCAGGCGTGCAGGTCAATTCTGGTGTTGGAGAGGGTGCACAAGGTATATGCTGTACATCTAGGGGTGGCAAAGGGGCCTCCAGATTGCCCTCCTTGTCCTGCATTGCACATACAGGGACACTAACCCACAAACAGAGACCCCCAATGTCCCTCTCAATCCTCTCCATTCAACCCCCCATGTACCTCTCAATCCTCTCCACTCTCTCCAAAAGAAGATCTAACTTGGCCTCCATTCTGTCCCTGTATTGCTTTGGTATGTCAGGCATTTCGTAACCACTAAAATCATCATGTGGATGACCGAGCTGGATCTGGTGCAAGGTGTGATGGGGTAAACTGGTTGTGCTTCGATGGGGCTATGCGAGAAGTGATAGCTTGGGCGAGCATTGATGGGTGCAGGGTGGGCAGGGCATGGGGTGTTCAGTTGGGCATCAATGGGTGATGGGTGAGATGAACACAGGGGGGCTGGTTTGGCCTCAATGGGTGCAGGGCGGGGTGTGCAGGGGGTGTCCAGTTGGAAATCAATGGGTGATGGGCAAGATGAACGCGAGAAGGCTGGTTCACATCGATGGGTGATGCGCAAGATTAACGCAAGACAGCTGACTCGGCATCGATGGGTGATGGGCGAGATGAGCGGGCCATGGCTCGTTGGGATGTGCATGGAGCCAGTGAGCTGGAGCCACCAAACCAAGTAATTGTAGAAGTGATGACTTTTGCCATTTTCTTCTTTCTTAACCCTGGTATAGGATTCTTTGCCTTGGGAGGTTTTGGTGCCATTTCTTTAGGCACATTTGCCTTTTGCTGGGATGGCTCAGAAACAGCTGCCACCTTTCACTTTCTCTGTGCCAGGGCCAAAACAGCAGCAGTAAGCTGGTTCTTGCGCCCATAGAAGCGGGAACGATCCATGGCACAAGATGAAGTATGGAACAGTATCTGCAAAGAACGAGTTCAGATATAGTAGAGATCAGAGTGTGGGAGGCTATGCAATTTATGTCAACTTGTATGCACTGTATTGCTGACGTCATTCGTTGGCTGACAGGCTCACGATGAAAAGGTGTAAAAAGTGGGCATATACTTTACCTGCACAGGTACATGAAAAATACAGTTTCCTTTATGTAGACACAATAAACATTGATTATACTGTACATCAAATACACATCGAGTATACATTCATCTGTGCTTCATTCCTTTCTAAAGCAGCCAAGCCCAGAAAAGTTATTTCCAAGGATCTTAGCATGGTGATACTGCAGATGTACAAGAAAGGACTGATTATACAAGATAATGCAGATTAAACAGCAGTTAGCTGTAGCGGGCATACAGGTTTCAGAGCAATGTGTTCGCTATGTAATGTGTTCGCTATCATGCAATTGGATAGGCTAGATGTTATTAGAGGCTTCGCCCAGTCAGAACCGAGTAAGTACTGTTCTGTATGCACTTAGTATGCTTCTAATACTGTAAACTCCTGGATTTAAATGATTCTGCCATGTCCATCTTTTAATTCTGTGGTGTTAGAAATCGATTTTGACTCCTGGATTTCAAATGAGAAGATGTTTTCCAAACTTCTTAAAAACCATGTTTTTTAAAACTTTAGGGAGGCGATGCAGCTGGTGGATGAGATCAGTCATACAAATGATGAACATTCCGCAGCAGAGGTTCATACAGTTCTGGAGAAGAGTCATGATCTGATGATTTGTGAGAGCACCATCAGGCTAATGTGACCCTAATTGGGATGACCTATGGACGTGTCAGGTGTAGTCTTTCACTGTAATAAAATGGAATAGAGTTTTCTTAGCTGTGTAATGTCTCTTATTACAATGCCGTCAGTACTTTCAGTACTTTACCCAGTGTAATGCAGCTCCTAGAGGAACAGTACAGGTGGCATGTTTATTCTTGTACTGTACATCTCTTGGTTCTGTATGGTAAAATGCGTACTGTACAGTACCTGTAACATTCTTTCTTGCCATTACAGAGTGTTTCCCATAATACAGGAGTCCAACCAGATTAAAAGAGCCAACCAAGCACGTGCAAGGATTGATAGCGGTGAACGTTTTAATTATGATATATTTTCAGATAAGAAATCAGTCACACTAGAAAGATTTGATACTTTTGCCTTCCAGGAAACAAAATGTCCAGCACTGAAACCTCGGCCTAAACACTAATTCAAGGTCCATGTGTGGGGTGCAAACTCGAGACTTGGACCAGAACCCATTATAGTATTTGTTTTTCCACTTTGGTAATTGTTAATTTCTTTAGACAAAACACTAATTCTAATGTTCAGTACTGTATCTACTGTAAATGTTGCAATGACAATACTGTACAATTTGTGAGAGTGTTCTACAGTGCTGTACAGCATACAATGCCGAAATTAAGCAGGAATGTACAACCAGTAAGAGCATACTGTAGTGTAATGTACTATATTGTATTAATGTA
This sequence comes from Ascaphus truei, assembly GCF_040206685.1. Classification (NCBI taxonomy): domain Eukaryota; kingdom Metazoa; phylum Chordata; class Amphibia; order Anura; family Ascaphidae; genus Ascaphus; species Ascaphus truei. Next base: position 166,921,476 of record NC_134484.1, on the reverse strand, counting down.
CTGTATGTCATAATGTACATTTACTTTTTTTGTGTGTCTTGATCCAGGGATCATGGATAAAGAGATTTTCCAAGAGTACATTATATTATAGTAACATACATTGAGATGATTTCCCATCTAGTCACCGGTTCTTCCAGGATAATGACCCAAAACACAGTGCCACATCTGCTTTTATGCAGGTAAGCGGAATCAACTGGGTCTGAACCCCACCAGAGTATGTACCGTATTGTAACTGTTTCTCGTTGTTTTCAACTGTATTGATCTTTGTCCCTAACGTTGCTGTCTTTGTTTTTATATTTGCAGAACCTACAATATGAACCCATAGGATTTGTGTGACATTCTATAAAAATTACCTAAGGAAAATTATCAAGCCTGTGAACAAAGATGGGCTTGTAAAAGGCATAAATGGTTACTGGACAAACACTCTTACTGTCAAAACATACAACAACTATATTAATCACATAAGCAATGTTTTGCCCGTTGTTTAAGAGCATGACGGTCTTGCAATTGGCATGTAGTAAGGTAAGTACGGTACAAACAAAAATCAGCAGCTACAGTATACAGTACATTCAGGTAAAGTTTTTCAGTCTTGGTGTGGAGTACAGTATTGATATTCAATTTTAGCAATATACTGTAGAAATGTATACATCTAAACATTTGACCAACACTTTATTTAAACATTACAATTTAAAAGATAAAAAAATTCAGATATTAGCATACTGTGTACATTTGCTATTAGCTAAAAGATTAGACCTTTACTGTGGACTCTAGATAATCATTCGACTACTCACAATCAAAATCCCACCTTTTCCTTGATTGTCAATCGCATGACTCCATCTGATAGAGTGGCCGAGGGGGGAGACGTCCTTATGTATTGTAATGTGTGCTTCTAGACAGTCAATAGCCTCTCCTAATCCCCTCTCTCTCATTGACAACATATGACATAGTATTCAGTTTTTAAACCCTGTGAGCCACAGGCGATAAAAGTGTGGGACTGTGTGTGGAATATTTCTGTTTATCCAAACCAAACGTGCTCTGCCCCACAAGTTTGAAATTTAGTCATGTTAATATTGAATATAATATATGAAAAAACTACTTTTGTGCCAATTATCCAACACAGGAATGTTTCCCCTAGTTTCACATGCAAAGATACTACAGCATGATATTCCATTTACAAATAAAAAATGCAATTTTTTAAATGTTGTTTAATATAACAAATATCCATCACAGTGTGTATTTATGTTTTCTATAAGTCCCGCAATTGATTCAGTAATATTTTTTTTAAATAGTCATTCTTGTCAATGATATAGTCATAGATGGCAGATAGAGTTGCCTTCTTATCTGTCCCCGATTGTAGAAAATATCATGTACACAAAACTAACACCAAGTCTTGTGCTATAAAATGTTGCTATCATGTCACTTACAGTACTGTACTGTCCCATGAAACACTCAGAAGTGAAGTCAATGTTAAATACATTCTGACTTCAAATAAAATATTAAACACATACAGGAGATAAAGTCTGTGAGTGACCAAGGTCATTTAACAATGGAATATGGTATACTTTAGCGTACATACTGAACTTTTTATCTGTCATTTTAGACACCTGTTTTCAGACAGTGAGCATCACTTCTCTGTACCATTAAATGTCCCCATAGGCAAAGACCTTCACTTTGCCATCTGCCTGACATGCACTGAACTGCAACCACACAAATAATAATTCCGTCTGAGCGCAAAATTGCCGCTAACTTGCCGTCAATTCCCCGTGGCCAGCCAAGAGGATGCCCGTGAAACGTCACTTGAGGATTTGCCCTAGATTGGTTCCCGCATCTGTAGTAAAAATAAATTATACTCCACCTGATGCAAATCGCTAATCCTATATCACCACATTTTAGGATAGGTATATTTAAGCCACAATTTGAATCTTGAGACAACATGAATAGCAGTTACTGGCAAGCAAATTTTCGTTTTAGCATTCTCTGAACTACCGCTTGGTTTGTTTTTGCAAGAGTGACAGCGTTTGTAAATAAAAACACTTGACAGGCATTTTTGACATGTTGTCACAGCTTTCTGAATAGCTGCACATGCAAAATCACTTGTGCAGTTCACAAGCGGTGAGTCACTTATCAAAGCCACTAGAATAGGCCCCTATGAGTTTAAACCACCCATTTACTGGTATCCTGATTGTGCTGGACCAAGGAGACACAATATTTCAATATTCCAAGGCGTTAAAATATTTATGAAGTTCCATTCATACTTTTGTGTAAATCAATTCAATCGTATTGGGATGTCTTTGTATTGCAATGAGTCTTTTATGTTGTGTGAGGTTAATATTTTGTAATAGCATGATATGTACATGCAATAAGACAATTCTGCTATAACTAATATGCTTCTTTAATATTTGCATATATACACATATATTTGTATTATATGTAGTTTGTTTAAATGATTATGTTTTCTATAGGTCTGCTTCTATTGTATATTATATAAGGCCTGTCATATCTCATTTGACAGGAAAAAAACAGTGAGGCAACATATACTGGACCTGTAGAAGAAAGAAGAAAAGAAGATCTGCTCACCAGTGACTTCCTTTCATGGAATGAAAAATCCTCAACTTCACCACATCAAGCTGGACTTCAAGTGGAGGATCATTGCTTTGTGGGTCAAGCGTTGATTGCTACAACAGTTGGATGAGGAGGATGATTTTTCATCCTGGCAAGGGTAAGAAACACATTTATTGACTATAGCCTACCCATTAATTGCCAATGTGCTATCTGTGCCCCCATTGAGGGCATACAGTAGAGGCAACATTTATTCTAACATTTGCCGTAAACTAGCCGGGTTACATTCTGGGTATGTGCTGGTTATGTGCTGGGTATGTTCTGGGCTAGTTTGAGGCACGTTTAAGGTATTTCTGCATTGACTAACGACCCATAGGATTAACACAGCAGGGATCCCTGGCAGTCCAATTCAGTTTGAATGGGACTGCCAGGGACCCCCGCTGTTAATCTGATAGGCCATTAATCAATGCAGAAATGCTGGGGCTAGTTTAAGGAAAGTTTAAGGCATGTATTCAGAATGTACCTGGGTGTTTCCTGGGTTTTTTGGGGAATTGCCACTGGTTTTTGTTCGAATAAGAGTTGCCTCTACTGTAGGTAACCACAATGACAATAAATGGTTTATTGGCTTGTATATGTTTCTATTGTATTGTGATGTGTATTTTATTTAATTGTGTTATTTTTTTAATGCAACACAAATGGGCAAAAATGCTATTAACCATAGTTGGCTAATCGGCCATTGCCCATTATTGCATGTGGTGGTGGTTGGGACAGGGGTGGGGGGTGGCGTTGGACATAGAGGGGATGGGTGATGGGGGTAGTAGGGTGCCCATTGGTTGCCACAGTGTCATTCAATGGATGTATTGGCTAGTGTTTTTTTTGTATTGTATTTTAATGCTTATTTTATTTTAATTGTGATTTTTCTTCTTCTTAGGCATCACAAATGAGCAATAGCTCTATTAGCCATATTTGGCTATTAGGGCTTTGCCTATTTGAGTGTGTGGTGATGGGGGTATACAATAAGGTATTTGTGGTATTTGCAATGAGGAGGGTGGTTAGGCCTCCTGGGTGGGTATTGGGAGGGGTAATCCCTTAAATACCATAGCTGTTATAACCCGCTAAATTAATTATGGGGTTACTGGCCAGTAGATTTTTTTTTACTTTAATGTTGGTGGCAATGAAATCGCTGGCAATTAATTATTGTTTAATTACATAGTTTTGAAGGAGGGGGACTCTGGACCTGAACCATATTAATTTTAGGTTCAAGGAAATCCCTACTTCCTTAGATACAAGACTCAGAATGGGGTGCCAGTATCTCCTGCAAGTTTAACTGTCCCGCGCACGTGGGTCGTGACGCGGGAGAATTAAACTTGCAGGAGATACCGGCACCTGACACAGAGGCCTGTACCTCAGGAAGCAGGGGTCCCGGACCTAACATTTATGTGGTTCAGCTCCAGAGACCCCCTGCTTCAATACTTTGTAGTTAAAATTAAATAAAAACAGCGCGATTGCCTGTTAGAGATGTGCAGATAGATGGACCAATTCCTTCTGCTCTCACTGCGCCGCTTTTCCAGACTGGTGCGACCCAGTAAGATTAATGCCATGGGAGTGCCCTTCAGAAGTAGGGACCCCAGCTGTGTTAATCCTGATGGAAAATTCCTCCCTGCTGTGCTCTTGGCTGTGATCAGGCCATGCTGGGGCTGCGGTTCACCCACTCCAAGTGCATGGCAGGGTGGACATGAATCTGAATGCATCTGTACCTATGACAAGTGTTACAACTTGAAGCAATATTCTAATATACACTAATAATACTAACTCCATCACAAAGGTGAATAATACAGTATGTGAAAAGTGTACAAAATAAATCAGAATTACATTTCAAATACCATAGAATAAAAGTCCATCTGAAAAGTTAATAAAGGATAAGTGTGTGATGCTCTGGAGCTGCTTGTTGACAAATTACACTCTAACGTGGGCCAAACGATACAATAATGAAATCCAAATGTGAGAATCAGCTCATCTCTGTGGACTCACAAAACACAGAGTGCAGACAAAACACAAAAGGAGAAAATATAGGAATCATATGTAGTACGTTTCAAAAGAGTTTTGTATTGCCATGCATACAATACACACTTACAAGCTGTACAATCTTTAAGGCTTAATCACTCAGGGATTTACGTACTGTAGTGGATCCAGTTTTTCGTACTCACCTCTCAGCTGGGGCTGCTGATACCAGCTCTCAGATGTAGTCCCGGCCATGTGAGCTCACACAGGCTGCTGCTCTCGGCTTCAGTATTACTAGAAACTGCTTCTCCTAAGAATTCTAGCAATGTCCAGAGCTATACTCTCAAAGGTGCCAGTCCTCAGAAATAATAAACTGATGCAAAAATACACAATCCAGAAAACACAATGCCAACTTCCAATATAACAAAAATACACAGTACAATACTTATATATTCTCTTGAAAAAGGGTAATTTAGTTGAACCCTTTGGCCAAAGCGTCGTAAGCCTATGAGCCGCATCAAGGCAGACCCTGGTCACAGATTCCTAACACTACCAGATAAAATACTAATACACCTGTACTAGGATTAAAATTCTCATTTACCTCTATTAGGAGGGAGAAGGATCAACATTGGATCCATATCCAGTAAAATGAAAGATACCTGATAACCAGGGCAGTAGGGAGGGGTGAACTTTATACCTGGGAGGGAGGGGCCACTAACTTACAACAGCTGAGAACAACTGACAATAAGTTAAAAAAAACAAAAAAAAAACAAGAATCTCTCATTGGGAACCCCTGAGCCCCCCCCCCCCCCCCAAAAAAAAAATATATATATATATATATATATATATATATATATATATATATAAAAATGTATATAAGTGTCATAAATGAGTCCTACTGAGCGTGACGGATACATAAAACAGAAAAAACAAAATGCCCTTCTCCCACCTAATAGACGTAAATGAGACCTGTGACCAGGGTCTGCCTTGATGCGGCTCATAGGCTTACGACGCTTTGGCCAAGGGGTTCAACTAAATGACCCTTTTTCAAGAGAATATATAAGTATTGTACTGTGTATTTTTGTTATATTGGAAGCGGCTTTGGGCATTTTGGGTTTTCTGTTTTATGTATCCGCCACGCTCATTAGCACTCCTTTATGATACTAATACATATATACATATATATTTCTTTGTGGTTGCTAAGGGGTTCCCAATGAGAGCTTCTTGGGTTTTTTTGTTTTGTTTAAATTACACAATCCAACATGTTTCACCTTTCCTGTTTGTTGGGGTCTTCAGGGATTGAATTCTTAATATCTTCTTTGTTATTTAATGCGCCTAGCTCTTCCTATTTTTAAAAAGGGTTCAGCTTAACCCCTCGCATATGTTAATTCAAAACAATAAGAATGCATATAAAAAAATACTAGCATTAAAAAGGAGCCGTGCTAAACCTCCAATAAGTTGTTTTCTAGCCCAACTCGTATTTGATTATAGGCTAAAGATCCCTAATAACGAATGATAAATTACAATGTAAATTGTAAATGATCTTCTAACTCAGGACACTACTAAGAACATATATGCTACTGTATATAAAAATATATGTATAGTTTAAGAAATATTATTTATTAAAAAAATTATATTATAATCAAATTTGTATATATATATATATATATATATATATATATATATATATATATATATATATAATATTTTATTTAAGTAAATAAATGCCCAAATGCCACAGGGAAGCACTGATTCTTACATTTGGAATTCATTACTGTGTTCAAAATTATGATATGTTGATGAAAGCAAAAATAAGGTTCCCTATTGGGTTTCCAAAAAAAAAATATTACGCCAAAGATTTACTTTGTTTGATGTTATACAAATTACTTTAAGATGCTTTATTCATTGTATGCTGCAAGTGCACCTTCTCATTCTGCTCCTACAGTCACTCAATTGAAAAGTTGTATATAGTCCTCCTGAAACACATTTTCAAAAGTTATTCATTGATGTACTGTAGGACCTAGAACATAAAAGACCAATGTTAATGGGAAAGGATGGAAATTAGTGATACAAGGGGATACTGTACATAAAAATACAAAGAGAATGTTTTCTCAATCCCTTTTCAATCTCTATGAAAGAGTGACCCCTAGTGGACTATTGTAATTGTACATAACTTTTAACAAACATTATTTGGTTCAGATTATGGGGCTCATGCAGTAAGCACCGAAAAGCCATTTTTCGCCATTTTCTCGCCAATATTGCCTCTCCGATTTAGTAAGCGCCAATAAGCTCCAAAAATCGGCATTTGTTATAGCCGGAAAAAAATTTTTGGCAGCCAGGTGCCGATAAGCCACTTTTCGCCACTTATCAGCACTTTTTGAAAAGCGCTCAATTCTAGTAGCCCCAATCAGCTTTTCGCTGCTGATTGGCACTCTAGAATTGAGATTTTTACAGCAATCCGGCCCGCCAACTAAAGTAGGCAAGTTGGTGGGGGAGAAGCATCGGCAAGGTCGACACTTAGAAAATATCAGGTCTTTTTCCTGCCTGGGATTGATGCCGGGGGTCTCCGGAGCTGATACCCATTAATACCAGCACCGGAGCCTAAAAATGCATTTAAAGCCCACTTCATTACCTTAGCGGCTAACCGCTAAGGCAATGAAGGGGATAAAAAGTCGTGATAAACAATGGAGGAAAGAACCCCAGTAGAGCACTCATACACTGTGTTGAGATGATGGTGTAAATTTAAAACTAAACTTTATTAGAAACATAGTAAAACAATGGGGATTACAATAGGATTAAACTCTGTATCACTATGCTTAATTACCTACGGGATATGATAGTCCCCAGGTAGGTAGTCGTTATTGAAGTGTTGCTTGAGTACACTAGCCCCCAGCCACCTTAATTAGGGAAGCCTGGGGGAAAGCTAGATTGAGGGATTATAAGTACTATTCTTATATGGAATGCCAATAATATACTTGTTGTGCATTGGTGCAATAGCATTGAAATGACACTGCTAATGGTGGGTTGATTGCACAGCCTGTAGTTAGCAATAGAGTGTCATTTAAATCTTGATAAGATAATGCACCTATGTTGCCTTAGGGTTAAATGAACAGTGTAAATTACTGCCCCAAGGATACACAACAGCTATATCTCTATGTCATATTGTTAAGACCTCTAGCTCTAGCTGATATTGCACAATGTAGTTATAATAAAGTGTGCTGCACTTCTAAAGGAGCCTCCTTTTCTAGGGATTATATATATCTATACTGACAAGCTATACAGCAGCTGTAGAGTATACTTACCTGTGCTATTGCTCACTACCATTCACCGTTACAGCAGAGTAGCTCTAATCAGGGCTGTTAAGGTACTGTTCATGTTCTACACTTGCTGAGCTGGATTGTTTTTACACTTATACACCAACTACTCTGCACAGTAACTCCCATACAGGGATTTCCAGGTATAGCAATCAGTATACACATGGTGCTCTATATCAGAGATTATGTTTATTTCAATCTACTGATTAAGTCAGTTCACAATCTTATATGGTTAAATAGCACACCCTTCAGGTCTGGGGCAGATTATATAGCAACTGCCACCCTTGGTCTATACGGTGCTCTATTAAATCTATCACCTACTGCAGTTAGCAACAGGTTTTAGAAGTGCAGCACACTTTATTATAACTACACTGTGCAATATCAGCTAGAGCTAGAGGTCTTAACAATATGACCTAGAGCTATAGCTGTTGTGTATCCTTGGGGCAGTAATTTACACTGTTCATTTAACCCTAAGGCAACATAGGTGCATTATATTATTAAGATTTAAATGACACTCTATTGCTAACTATAGGCTGTGCAATCAACTCACCATTAGCAGTGTCATTTCAATACTATTGCACCAATGCACTACAAGTATATTATTGGCATTCCATATAAGAATAGTACTTATAATCCCTAAACCTAGCTTTCCCCCAGGCTTCCCTAATTAAGGTGGCTGGGGGCTAGTGTACTCAAGCAACACTTCAATAATGACTACCTACCTGGGGACTATCATATCCCTTAGGTAATTAAGCATAGTGATACAGAGTTTAATCCTATTTTAATTCCCATTGTTTTACTATGTTTCTAATAAAGTTTAGTTTTAAATTTGCACCATCATCTCAACCCAGTGTATGAGTGCTCTACTGGGGTTCTTTGCTCCATTGTTTATCATTCTTGTATTGCCCCATCAGCACCTACACCCATCATTATTAATTCACTATTGCAAGCAGTAGCGGGGGTTTCTCTATAGTTTATTAGTTAAAAAGTCATGCCAGGTTTATTGTGGGTAGCGGGGGTGGGTGAAGGGGGTATTTGGCCCTTGGTGGCTGTTTAGGGCTTGCGGGGGGGTTGCGGCTGGACTTAACCCCTTCATGACCTTAGCGGTTAATACCGCTATGGTCTTGAAGGGGTTAAGCCCTCCCGCTACCCACCCGCAAGCCCTAAACAACCACCGTTGGGGCTAATACCCACTTCGCCCACCCCCGCTACCCATAATAATAATACACACACAACAGCCCCACAATAAATAAACAAATAAATAAATAAATATATATATATATATATATATATATATATAAATAATAAAAAAAAATCTATCTATCTATCTATCTATCTATCTATCTATCTATCTATCTATCTATCTATCTCTCTCTCTCTCTCTCTCTCTCTATATATATATATATATATATATATATATATATATATATATATTACACCAACAACCCCTATACTCCCCTAACATACAGTACATATATGCACAGCAATGATACTATAGGCCGGCGATGGCCCTCGGGTGTTACCCGCAGGCCTGCAGTACCAATTCGGTGCCCCCCCAGTGCATTTGCCCATTTAAAATACATAAAGAACAATAAATACATTAAATACATATTGCACTCACCCTTGTCCGGCTGCCACGATGAAGGCCATCCTCATCTTCATCACTGTCCATGCTCCCTCCGATGCTTCAAAACATAAACAGAAATAAAAACAGCCAATGTAATGTCCCCTAACCCCTTAATCACCATAGCGGTTATTAACCGCTGCACTCATTAAGGGGTTAACCCACCCTCACCCATAACTCGGGAGGACTAAATACCCTCCCCCAATACCTACCCTGTGAGGCCTAACCACCCTCACCCACTACCCAGACGGGAGGACTACCCACATACCCTAGGGGCCAATAACCCCTTCCCCCACCCCCAGTACTCACAATAAAAACAATACACAGCCCCACAATAAATATCATTATATTTATTAAATACATAACCCACCCCCTGTGCCCCCCCTAAATACATGATTTATTATTTTACATACAGGGTTAATACCCCAGGCCCACGGGAGTCCAAGGTGGGTGTGACAGGTGCCCGTAGACCTCACAGTAGCCCAGCACCAGGTTTCAAACAGGGTCTGGAGGCCTATCGGTGGTCCCCGCAGGCACCGTGGTCCACCAGGTCTCTTTCTGGGGATCCCCGAGTCAGACCCACAGGTGTCTGAGGGGCCTTGGGTGGTTCCCACGGAAGTCCGGGGGCCCTCGAGTGGTCCCTACGGCTCCGCGGTGCCCTCACAGATGTGGGGCCACCGGTTCTTCCCCGCAGGTGTCCCACATGGACCCGGCAACCATTTACCCATGAGAAGTCCGAGGAGACCTCAGGTTCTCTCCAGAGGTCCCTGCAGACCTAAGTAAACAGCCCTGTATGTAATGAATTTTTAAGCCAGACGCCGAGGAGGACGGACCTCCTAGAGGAAGAAGAGAAGAGAACGTGGCAGCAGACAATAAGAAGAGCCCCAGCAGAACCCTAGAAGAAGCGGGAAGACGGAAGAACACAGATGAAGACGGTGACGGAATGGATTACAAATAAAAGACAAGATTTGTTTATTATTTTATGGTTTATTATGTTATGTTTTTTTATTTTATGGGTTCCTGTGCGTTAATTGTTTTGAGAGTAAGCGGTTCAATGGGAGTCGGTGAGTGGGTCAAGTAATGGTAAGTCAACAAAAGAAATGTATTTTTTTTAACAAGTATATGTTTTTGTTTTTGTTTTTGTTTTTAACATGTGATATTTTTATTTTTTAAAGATCATTTCTTGCCACTGTATGTATGTATGTATGTATGTATGTCTAGATCAATATATACATACAGGGTAAGAAATGATTTTGTTTGAAAAGCTTGTTTTGCAGTATTTAAAATTTATTTAGCTATGCTGCTATGCTTTCATGTGTGTGTAAGGTAATTTTTATTTATATAGATGTAATTTTTGGTGTTGTATGCTGTACTTTAGGTCAGGGTGAGGCTTGCTTTTTTATTGTAGATTATATTTGGTACTTATATTTTGTCAGATGGTAACTTTTTTGGAGAATGGTTTTGTGTAACAATTACAATAGTTTATTGTATAATTGATTTGGATGGTATTTTAATTGTTTTGGGATTTTATTAATTAATGGTAATTTATTTCTGCTGCCTTGCTTCTTTTAAATAGTATACATGTTTGGATTTCATTGTATTTTGTTTGGAATATTTTAAAGTTAACATTGATTGGCAGAGTGTTCATGGTGCACAGATTTTATGCATCATGTTTACAATGTAAATTCAATGTTTTGATTGGCATTTGGTGATATTGATTTGAAGAAGAGAATGATTTTATTAGGAAAAAGGATTTTGTTTTTCTGTGGCTATATAATATTGTAATTTTCATATGCAAGGTGATGTATTGATATGTAAAAGTGGTATTTTTATTTGTGCATGTTTTTTTAAGCCTTAAACATTTCTTTGTATATTGGTTAATCATGTGAATATATATGTATATATATATATAGTTGCATGATGAAGTCACTGTACAAATGAATGGGTGAAGGGTTGGTATCGGGCCAGGGTGGCTTAACCCCTTAATTACCTTTGCAGTTATTATCCGATAAGGTGATTAAGGGGTTAATTGATATCAGAATGTAATTGCAATGTATTGGCTATGTATTTTATTGGCAACGGAGGACAGGGAATTTGCTGGCGAAGGGGCTTCATATTGATGAGGTTAGTAGAACTTTATTTATTTTATTATGCTATTTAATGTGGATAATAGTTATTTTGCACATTATTGTACTGTATGTGTTTGGGGGGGGGGATTGATGTATTTAATGTATAGGACAGGTTTACTTTTTTTACATACAGGGTTGTTTCCTTAGGTCTGCGGGGACCTCTGGAGACCACCTAAGGTCTCCTCGGACTTCTCAAAGGTAAACAGCTGCCGGGTCCACGGGTGACACCTGCAGGGAAGAACCGGTGGCCCCCTAATCTGTGGGGGCACCGCAGACCCGTATGGACCACCCGAGGGCCCCCAGACCCCCATGGGAACCACCCGAGGCCCCTGAGACACCTGTGGGTCTGACCCGGGGCTCCCCAGACAGCCGCAGGCCTACCCGTGGAGACCCCATTGTGGCCCACGGTGATCCGCGGAGACCACCTGGTGGACCACTGCGCCTGGTGGGGACCACCCGTAGTCCTCCAGACCCTGTTTGAAACCTGGTGCTAGGCTACTGTCAGGTTTACGGACACCCGTCAGCCCCACCGGGGACTCCCGTGGGTCTGGGGTATTAACCCTGTATGTAAAATATTAAATCATGTATTTATGGGGGGCACAGGGGGTGGGTTATATATTTAATAAATATAATGATGTTTATTGTGGGGCTGTATATAGTTTTTATTGTGGGTACTGGGGGTGGGGGATGGGGGTATTGGCCCCAAGGGTATGTGGGTAGGCCTCCAGCCTGGGTATTTAGGTCTCCCGAGTTGTGGGTGAGGGTGGGTTAACCCCTTAATGAGTGTAGCGGTTAATAACCGCTGTAGGGATTAAGGGGTTAGGGGACATTACATTGGCTGTTTTTATTCTTGTTTGTGTTTTGCAGCATCGAAGGGGGCATGGACGGTGTGTCACGGGAGACTCCTGTGGCGGGTAGGATCTCGGTGGCCGGAACAGCACGAGCGTATTAGGGGTCACAAGCAGAGATCAGAGGCAGGCGGCAGATAGCGAAGTCAGGTAACAAGCAGGGGTTCAAGGCAGGCGGCAGGTAGCAAAGTCAGGTTACAAGCAGAGGTCCGAGGCAGGCGGCAGGTAGCGAAGTCAGGTAACAAGCAGAGGTCGGCAACGAGGAGACTGGAACAGGACAGGGGAGCAGGGACAGGTCTGGGGGCAGGGACTGAGAACGGGAACAAACAGGGACAAGCCAGATTACCAGCAAGGGCTTTTACTGTGAACAGACTCAAATACAGGTACAGGAACAGATCAGGATCAAAGACAGAGGCATGTGCATAGGAGTCTGACTTGAAACAAAGGCAATTGAACCAACCAGGAAGCAGAAGCTATAAAGGACAGAGACAGGAGCAACAAGAAGACAGACAGGCAGACAGAGGAACCCAGAGGAAACAGAAGAAAGCAGCACACCCAGTGGAAAAAGAAGAACTATGGCTAAGCAGGAGGTCTAGGCGACCCTGACATTACTTCCCCCTCTCGAGAGCGTTCTCCGGACGATCCTCCAGGCTCTTCCTGGAGGCCTTGATGAAATGAGGACTCAAGGTGACCCACCTCTGGTGGTTTGTCAGCGGGCAGAGGGTACTCCACAGGTACATTGGGTGCTGCAAGGAACCTCCGAATGGGTGCATTAAACCTAAATGCAGGGGCAGAGACATCAGGAACGTGGGCATCAAAGACGGGTGCAGCCTTTCCACATGAGTCAGTGGGGACACAGAGTTCACTCTTCGTGGTCTCTTTTTGTGACTGCCGTCTTGTGGTATCACCTAAATTCTCATTAAGACCAGCTATTTGAGTTTTCAGCTCTTGAAGCTGTCCTTCTGCACTTCTTTTCCCACCTAATGCAGTTGACAGTTCAGCTTCTTTGGAGTCGAGTCGTGACTACATATCTCCCAGCTGACCCTGAGTCAAGCTTAAATGTGTTTCATTTTCTTCATTTCTGATCTGCCGGTACTCCTCCCGGACCTTGACCAGCTCCAGCTGCAGCCAGACCTTATCATGGCTGTGTGGTCCAATAATTTGCAGGCATCAGCCATCTTGACCTCATAGCGCAGTGTCAGGCCAGCCACTTGACAGACGGACACCTCCTCTCTCAACTCCTTTTTGGCAAGCTGTGTCTTGAGTTCCGCGATCTGCACCTGCAGCGCTGTGAGTTGTTGAGATGTGTGTTCCCCTGCTAGCTTTAGCTCTTCCATTTTTAGGCGTTGCTGCAATTTCCACTCCTCAACGAGAGACCCCTGGTTGAGTGCATTTTGCAATTGTCCTCTCAGGGCTTTCATCTCTTCACTGTGATCATTTTGAGCTTGCTTCCATGCATCCCTCATTATGTCTTGGAGCTCTGACAATTCCTTTGCCAACGTCTCAGCAGCTTGCCTCTTCTAGGTCTCTTTCTCCTGGGTGTACTGACTGTTAGGGATGGAGCAGTGTCTCTGCTCCTCTAACTCTTGTTTCAGTTTCTGGACCGCCTTGTGTTCCCTCTCATACAGGGTTACCTGGGCTCTAAGATCTTTCTCTAGCGAGGCTCTGGTTATGCTCAGTGTGGCCTTCAGCTCCTCGTGCTGTTCTTTGGGGACACACTGGGTACTCAAAACTCTTGCAGCATCTTTACTTTGTAGGCAGTCTGGAAACTTTCTTCCTGCAGAACTCGCTGCTTTTCTTCAGCATTCACCCATTTCTCATTGGTGTCCTGCAGATGTGTACGCAGTTCTCGCAGCTGACTCTGCAGCATATTTTCTGCTTGTGTGCGCCGCTCAAGTGAGACACGTTCTTCTTGCATCACTCTCTCTGCATTCTGCAGTGCTGTCTGCACATCTAACTTTTCCTGGGCCAACTGTTTCTTCTCCTCTCCTTATTCATGGAGTTTCTTATCTCCTTCACTGACTTGGACATAGAGATTCTTACACTCCTGGGTTACCATTTCAAAACTGCTATTTAACCCTTCGAAGATCTCTCTCAATGAACATAGTTCTGTGTTGAAGTGGCAATTCTTCTCCTCAGAGGCTTCCAGTTTTGCGCCAACTTGAGCCATGAAACTCTGGTACTGGGCATTATCAGCATAGGCCTTCTCCAGCTTACTTGACAGGATCACCCTGTGTGACGATCGTGAGGGTTTGGCCCGGGATTAACCGGGTTACCCCCCCATTTGGCCACCCTCTAACCTCGCCAGGGAGACAAGGGGTTAACTGGGCTGAGGCCCAGAAATGTGATTTAACCCTTGTTATAACATGAAAATGCTTATTCCCCTGTTCCCCCATGTTTTATTGTTTCTGGTTTAATCAGGGTCTGCATAACACACCCACTGGGACTTAAGGGGTTAATATTATATGCAGTGCTGAATAAACGGTTTCCTGAAAACTGGTAATTTGGGGACGGAGTAAGCCAGCACCCTGAGTCTTGGGGTACAGCCTCAGGGTCACCCCCCAAGTACACACATATTAAAAATATAACTTTGTCATAAGGGGGACATATATTTTTGATAAAGTGCCTCTCTGGGGCAGTCTTAAAATGTGCAGGCCGAATGCTAATTGCCTCTGCCTGCCCTTTGTAATGCATACCAGAACCAAATGCTGTGCATATGAGCGGGGGTCACTTGCCTATGCAAGCTTCCTCTCTGGAAGTGCATATCAAAAGGGACCCAGAGGATTCTGGAGGTCTGGACTTAGGTGTGACACATAGCACCAGTGAGCAAAAGGTAATTACCTAATTGTTTATGCGGGAGGCAGGCACAAGGAATGGTTAAGTGTTTGTTCTTCACACTTACAATGGAAGCCAAAAGCCTGCTTCAAAGGGGTTTATTGATGGGGGCCAGGGTGGGAACCCCAAGCAGGAAATCCGAATGAGTGACCTTATTAAATATAAGAATATTATGAGATGTCCTTGGCTGAACATGCTAAGAGTTACATATGTGTATTCGTGGGATTTAGCTCATCTTTTGAGTCTAAACACTGTATATGTAACCGCTACTAAGTGCTAGATATTAATATCTCTATTAATTTTCATATTACACTGTAATGTTTGGTCTCTCTGCGAGAGTCAGGTGTGACGGAATGTATTAATATGACTAACCTGCCTGTATGTGGAACTGAACGGAAGTTAGGAAGTGATTTGCAGTAAATATGAAATTTTGGTTGAGTTCTGAGAAACTGCAACCCCCCTGTTATGATAATGAGCAGGGAAGGGACCAAGGGAAGTGGATGTTTTTTTAAATGTGGTAATTCACACTTCAATGGAAGCCAAAAGAGCTTCAAAGACTTTTTGCTAGCCGTCGCGGCACCTAGGGTTAAAGAGATGGGTTTTACATAGTATACAAGTCAAAGCCACCCTTTACCCATTGTCTTCATGCAAAAATTCTTCACGTGTTCATTGTCTGCATGCCTGCATGTCATCAGGCCTGTTGTGCTATACCATCTTGATTGTTGAGAAGAAATGCCATGCAATGTCTTGGGCTGATTGCTGCATGAAACAGCCAGTCCAGATGGGACTGTTTTCATTATTTTCATCTTTTAAGTAAGTGTCTATATTTTGCTGTTATTTGTAATTTTTTTGTGTGTTCACCTATCCTAAGGAATAAATACATTTTATCATATCTAAGTCTCGTCCCAGTTCAAACCCAGGTATATATATATTTATATATATTTTTGGTGTAAATTACAGCCTGTCATAAGCTACCGTGACACCCTGTCCCTCTCCAACTGATCTTTTTCTTTCTCCTGGAGAACACACTTAGCAATTGCTGAGGATAGACAGCTTTGTAGTGCAGCCTTGGCTTCTTGCTCCTTATCTAATCGTCCATGAAGACAATCAATCGCTTTCCATGCCCCTTGAAGCGTCTGAGTTAGGGCATCTTTCTTTTCTTCCACTATTCTTGGGATACGTCTGTGAGTTGCCTTAAGCTGCAGCATATCTCTTTCATTAAATGCAGACTCTGAGGTTAAATTTTCATTCTTAATTCCTTCTGCAACTTCCACAGTAATACCTCCCTTCTTTTTCTTCTTCTTCCTTGCTTTGAGAAGTTCTGAAGAATCAGTGGTACAGTGTTCACCTTTACTGCTCAAGACTGTTTGAGTGGGAGCCATAATTTCAGACATGGGGAAACCACACTTCCCAAGAAACCAGTAAAGAGGAAATGTGTTTTTAAAGCAGAAGCATTAGAATGAACAACAGAAATATTAGACACAGGCGTAGGGATATCCTATGGAGAAACCTGCAGTTAAATCTGATACTTTAGAAATCCGGCATAGAAATATCATATAGACAGTGAAAACCTGCAGTTAAATCTGAATCTTTAGACATCAGGTGTAGGGATATCATATAGACAGAAAAAACCTGCAGTTAAATCTGAATCTTTAGACATCAGGCCTAGGGATATCATATAGACAGAAAAAACCTGCAGTTAAATGTGAATCTTTAGAAATCAGGCATAGAAATATCATAGACAGCAGGGAACTACTACAGAAAAAACTTGCAGTTAGATCCAAAACTTTTGACATCAGACATAGGAATATCAGACAGAGAAAACCTGCAGTTAAATCTGAAACTTTAGATATCAGGCGTAGGGATATCAGACAGAGAACCCTGCAGTTAAATCTGAAACTTTTGACATCAGGCGTAGGGATATCATACAGAGAAACCTGCAGTTAAATCTGAAACTTTAAAACCAATCATAGGAAGAACTACAGATTGCAGGAAAAATCACAGCATGCAGTAACAAAATAATGGAAGCACTCTTGTCTTTTGAAATGGGAACCCTGTGAACAGCAGTGGTCCAACCAGGGATGCAGAGACAAGTCTTGTCCAGGGAAAGAAAAGTCAGAGTCTAAAAAGGTGGCAACCGGTACTGCAAGGGTTAACCCAGGCACTGCACAAAAGAAAGAAAAAACCTCAAAGAAAGGTGCACTTGTCTCTGCAGCAACAGTTCTAGTCTCAGCAGAAATGTTTTTTTCATTATGAACGCAATAATTCTTGCAGAACACTTAGCAGCAACAAAAAAAACCTTCAAGATCCCAACTTGGATTTCCAAAAAAGAAACGAAAGTACTTATCTTCAACCATGCGGATGTGGTCTGCTGCAGCAGGCAGGAAAGGGTGCAGGCAGAAGAAGAATCTGTTCCAGCGAGGTCCAGAAGTGGCCTTTGTTTTCTGTCACGGGAGACTCCTGTGGCGAGTAGGATCTCGGTGGCCGGAACAGCACGAGCGTAGTAGGGGTCACAAGCAGAGATCAGAGGCAGGCGGCAGATAGCAAAGTCAGGTAACAAGCAGGGGTCAAAGGCAGGTGGCAGGTAGCGAAGTCAGGTTACAAGCAGAGGTCCGAGGCAGGCGGCAGGTAGCGAAGTCAGGTAACAAGCAGAGGTCGGCAACGAGGAGACTGGAATAGGACAGGGGAGCAGGGACAGGTCTGGGGGCAGGGACTGAGAATGGGAACAAACAGGGACAAGCCAGATTACCAGCAAGGGCCTTTACTGTGAACAGACTCAAATACAGGTGCAGGAACAGATCAGGATCAAAGACAGAGGAATGTGCATAAGAGTCTGACTTGAAACAAAGGCAATTGAACCAACCAGGAAGCAGAAGCTATAAAGGACAGAGACAGGAGCAACAAGAAGACAGACAGGCAGACAGAGGAACCCAGAGGAAACAGAAGACAGCAGCACACCCAGTGGACAAAGAAGAACTATGGCTAAGCAGGAGGTCTAGGCGACCCTGACACGGTGATGAAGATGAGGATGGCCTTCATCGTGCCAGCCGGACATGGGTGAGTGCTATATGTATTTATTGTATTTATTGTTCTTTATATATTTTAAATGGGCAAATTCACTATTATCCATATGTGGATAATAGTAATTTTGCACATTACTATACTGTATGTGTTAGAGGGGGTGTATTTATTGAAAAGTATTTATGTGTTGTTTAATTTTTTTGGGCGGGCACAGAATTGGTACTGCAGGCCTGCGGGGAACACCTGAGGGCCACCGTCAGCCTATAGTATCATTGCTGTGCATCCCAAAAATGTGGGGTCTTAGGTAGCCACAGGGATTATCAATGGATTAAATGGCTGGAGTTTAATGTAGTTATTTTAAGTGATTATTTTAATGTAATGTCTTTTTTTCAGTAAATGTTTTTTTTAATGCTTTGGAATGTGTAAAAACGCTATTAGACAGAATTGTCTAATAGGACTTTTGCTAATTACTGTGTGTGGGGAGGGGTTTAACTCTTGCTGGGGGTAGAAGTGTGAGCTTCCTTTATTTGAATTTTTATATACAAGTTTGAAGCACGGGGTCTCCCGAGCTGAAATCCATTAATTTCAGCTCTGGGGACACCTTTCTTCTGGTGATAGAAACCTCTATAAGGGCTGCCGGTAGCCGCTCCAGCTGGTCTGGCTTCCTTTTAGCCCATGTTACATGGGAGCTTTAAACCCTAGCTGGAACGACTACTGGCACCCCTACAGAGGTATATATCATTGGAAGTAGGGGGTCCCCAGAGCTGAAAGTAGTGGGATTATGCTCCGGAGACACCCTGCTTTAATCCTGTATAGAAAATGTATTTAAATGGTCTATTCTTGAAGATGTAGATGACCGAATATGGTTCTCTAGTTTTTCTCCTCATGAGGTAGAGGCACATATTTTGGCATCATCTATCATTAATTCAGGGGCAGCCACTGTTGAGATCCTGGCACATGGCAGCACATGCAAGGAAGTGTTGAGGTATTTCCCTTATCTTCCATCGCTCAAGGGGAATAGTAAGTCTTGCAACATGTGAATATAGAGGTTTTTAGCAGCATAATTTTTAGTGTACACTTGAGCATATGATTAATAACACATTTTTAGTTTTAAATGCTTGGTAATAGGTTGATTGTTTTAGAGAATCTTTAAATTAGACATGTTTCATATTTTGTAATTGTTTCTGAATTTATTTGTATTGCACTGTGACAGAGTCACTGACTCAGTAGGCTGGAACAGTGAATGGAGAAATGCTGCAGCCAGTTCACAGAGTGTTAATCTCCTCAGACAGAGAAAGCACAGCTGAAGACTGATTAAACAGGGGCTGAACTCATCAGGGAAACAAGTGCTTTAAAAAGCAGGAAGTTGCTCACACAAGGTGAGCTGGGTTTTCCACGTGAGGGTGGAGAGAATTCTCCCGGCTGGGAAGCCGTAGCTGTTGCTCTGGTCACCTAGTCCTGCAAGGAGCTTTGCTGCTGGGACCAGCTGGGACTCCAACCCAGGATAAAGATACAGATTGCTGTGAGCTGGACACTTTATTATTAGACTTATTGATTATACTTTGTGTAGCATATGGTTTGGGCATAACCTGATTAGCTGGCTGTCCTGTTAGTAAGGGATCAAAAAGTGAGTTAGTTTCCTTAGCAGGAATAGGCTTTAATTTCTAGGAAGTAGTTTTTAAAGGGCCAGTGCACCCGTACTTATTTTTGTTGTGGCTAATAAACCACTAGTGTTTAAAGTTTCCCTTCGTCTCCAGCGTCTTACTGACCCCGCCGCAAGGCCGTCCTGCCACAGGTGGTGTCAGAAGTGGGATGCTATGCCTCTGGGGGTCAGTAGATGAAGAAGTGTTGCGACACTGAACTCAAGCGGGGAAAAAAATGCGTTATTTTGCTGAAGCATTGAATTATAGCTAGCAAGTGCTGAATGTAAAGTTTGCCCCGTCGGGTATGAAAGGATTGCTGTGTAAAGCTAATGCCTTTTGCTGAAGTGAGTGAATTTGCAGCTAGCAAGTGCTGTGTGTAAAATTTGCCCTTTCTGGTTTAAAAGAAAGTGAAAATGGATTTTGGCAAAGATGTTGCCCTAAGAAGAACCCAGAAGGTTCAAAGATTGTAAAGCACGTACAACTTACATGTGTTGTGCAAAGTCTGCCTCATCGGGTGTGAAAATAAAACAAACAAAAAAAATGGGGTTTTAAAATGGCCACCGTCAAGTGTCAGTTTTGCAATGCACATAACCATACAAAACAGTGTCCCTTCAGGCCATATGATAATTATGATGGCGACGCATATGTGGCCCCGAGAAGAGAGACGTACCCGCAGATGAAAGCTGCAAAAGTGACCAGTGTCCAGAGCGCAGGACCCCATAAACTTGGAGTCGGTGACCAGGAGTTCAGAGCCGTGCCAGCTAGAAGGAAACCAGGTGACTTTC
Source organism: Ascaphus truei (assembly GCF_040206685.1). Lineage (NCBI taxonomy): Eukaryota > Metazoa > Chordata > Amphibia > Anura > Ascaphidae > Ascaphus > Ascaphus truei. The sequence continues at coordinate 166,900,717 of NC_134484.1, read as the reverse complement.
TAAAGGATTCAGTATGCTGGGCCTGTCATGAAGCAGGACAACAGGCGTCAGCAAGGCACCGAGATGTGCTGCGGACCAGAGTGATGGGCAGAATTGTCACAGGAACGGTGGCAAAGGAAAAAGAGGAGCAAAGGGAAGCTGAATCCTTGATCCAGGACAAGGAGGCCTTAATTTCTGCACTCCAAACTGCCCACTGTGATTATGATGTCTTGCAGGAGCAATTGAATAGGGAGCGAGAAGCGAACGCCGAGGAACAGAGGTGTATACTCCCAGCTATACTTGAGTATGAGGCATTAAAGAAAACAGAGCGTCTCTTACGGAGTGAGTTGGAGGAGCTGACAACAAGTTTGGATAAGGCCGCAATTGCTAACATGGAATCAGAAAGAACAATTCCTGACTGGAGACTATGCTATAGGATGTCCAGAGAGATGTGCAAAACTTCATCAAAGACTTAGAAGTTTCTCACCAGGAGGCTTGCACGCTCAAAACAGAGCTGGAGTTCTCACGCCAGGAGGGCCACTGTCTAACTACAGAGCTGGGTACTTTGAAGAAAGCCAATGAGATGATTCTAAGGGATATAGAGACTGTGAAAATGGAGAATATACACCTGAAGGAAGAGGTTTTAAACCTGACTGGTCAGGTCAGTGATGGGACTGAGAAGCTTCACCAAGCACAGAAAGTGAAGACGCAATTGGCGCAAGAAAAATTAGAAGTACAGGCTACACTGAAGAATGCAGAGAAAATGCTGGAAAAAGAATGCCTCGCCCTGGAGCAGCTGAAGGTCACGTTGAGCACCACAAGAGCATCGCTGGAGGCGGAGCTTAGAAGCCAGGTGACTCTTTGTGAGAGGGAACATGAGAAGGTCCAAAGACTGAAGCAAGAGCAGGAGAAGCAGAGAGGCAGCACCATCCCAATGAGTCAGTATACCAAGGAGAAAGACGCCTGGAAAACAGAAGCAGCAGCGATCCTAGCAACAGATCTGCAACAGATCCTAGCAGAGCTCCAAAAGATGAAGGAGGCGCTGATGCGCTGATGCAAACCCAGAGTAAGCACCGGGAAGAGGTGAAGGCCCTGAGAGTGGACTGGCAGCATCAGATTGAAGAGTTGCAGATGCAGATGGCTGAGCGTGAGAAGCAGCGCGCCAAGAGGGAGGAGGTGTCCGTCCGTCAGGTGGCCTGCCTGTCATTGCACCATGAAACCGAGATGGCTGATATCCACAGGCGGCTGGACTACACGACCAATGAGGGGGCCCGGCTACAGCTGGAGCTGGACAAGGTCCGTGAGGAGCACCAGCATCTGCAGGTCCAGAATAAAGAAACAGAGACAGATTTAAGCCTTGCTTTGAGTCTGCTAGGAGATGTAGAATCGCGACTCAATTCTAAAGAAGATGAACTAGCAGCCGCACTGAGTGAAAGAAGAAAGGCAGAATTACTGCTTCAAGACCTGAGGAAGGACCTGGAGTCTGAGTGTGCTGGCCGCAAGATGGCGGAGAAACAAAAGTGTGACCTAGGCAAGGAGCTCGAGGCTCGGAAGATTAAGCGGGACGCTACGTTGGACTCTACGGCTACCCAGCAGGAGGTTTCTCAGATGAAGCGGGAGGAAAAGCTTACAACCCCAAGACAGACGTTTGGGTCACTGAAGCAGTCCAAGGAAAAGGTGGCGGTAGAGATAAAGCAAAGGAGACACACCAGGAAGCATGACCGTGATACCGTAGCAGTACTACAGTCTACTTTCCACAAGGCACGGAAGGCGAAGGCCAAGTGGCGATGCAGTAGCACAGTAAGAATCCAATTATACTAGAGTGCCCAGGGGGCCCAAAGTGGATTCCTTGCCATGAGGGCAGCCACTGTGAAGAGACAGTCGCAAATGAGATGGAAGTGTGCCCGTGATTGTAAGAGGCGAACGACCGCACAGATTGTCCAGCGACTCTCTCAACAGAGCAAGTTAAAGAGTCAAGACAGAAAGGCCCAAGCCTATGAGTCTGCTGATGGTAAAAGAGAGGTGCCATGGGGTGCACTTCGGGTTAATAAGAATCCCGACCAAGTTGAAGTACTAAGGATAAATATTGTTGAACCTAACACTGAAGGTACGCTGAGGGAGAAAGGTCCAAAAGCCATCACCGCTAAAACAGAGTTGCTGTCATCACAAGAGAAGGCCAAACAGTCACTGGCGAGTGTATGCAATGAGCTGACTGAGGTCAAGGGTCTTCTACAGAGTAAGGGAGATTCTGAGCACAAGAGAACGATGCATCTTCAGGATTTGCAGATCAAGGTCACAATGTGGCGTAGAGTCCTGGCAGAGAGAGCCAATAGACAGCAGGATGCTCAGGAACCTTTGCAAGAAGAGACACAACAAAAGCAGAGCATCAACCTTAAACTGGCACAACACAAGGAGATAGTGAGGTACCAGTCCTCAAGCCCAGATGGCCTGGTAATTACCCCAAAAGAAAATGCCTAAATTGGAAGGCAAGAAAAAGAAAAGGGGCAGGGAAGGGCTGACGTCAGACATTTTCGACAAAGATGCTGGTGCACGGGAATGGTGCACGGACCGCTCCACAGGACAATGTTTTGCTGGGGAGAGGGATATGTGACAGAGTCACTGACTCAGTAGGCTGGAACAGTGAATGGAGAGATGCTGCAGCCAGTTCACTGAGTGTTAATCTCCTCAGACAGAGAAACCACAGCTGAAGACTGATTAAACAGGGGCTGAACTCATCAGGGAAACAAGTGCTTTAAAAAGCAGGAAGTTGCTCACACAAGGTGAGCTTGTTTTTCCACGTGAGAGTGGAGAGAATTCTCCCGGCTGGGAAGCCGTAGCTGTTGCTCTGGTCCCCCAGTCCTGCGAGGAGCTTTGCTGCTGGGACCAGCTGGGACCCCAACCCAGGATAAAGATAAAGATACAGATTGCTGCGAGCTGGACACAGCCTGCTCCCCGGATCTGTGTTCCTGTTTGCTGTTGGAGCTGCATTGCAAATAAGACTTTATTATTATACTTATTGGTTATATTTTGTGTAGCATATGGTTTGGGCATAACCAGATTAGATGGCTGTCCTGTTAGTAAGGGCTCAAGAAGTGAGTTAGTTTCCCTAACGGGAATAGGCTTTAATTTCTAGAAAGTAGTTTTTAAAGGGCCAGTGCACCCGTACTTATTTTTTGTTGTGGCTAATAAACCACTAGTGTTTAAAGTTTCCCTTCATGTCCAGCGTCTTACTGACTCCGCCGCAAGGCCGTCCTGCCACATGCACGTAAAGAATGGTCACCTTAAATTCCTGGTCCAAAAATGAAAGTCAGCTACAAGGTAGACATATTTTACTGTAGCCTCCAGTTAAATCTGGAAAGAGCTATTTAAACTGGAGAGGACTTACTGTAAATGCTACATTCACAAAATGGTGCAAGAGTCATTGCACACATAAATAAAAGGTTATGCTTATGCTGTTTAGTAAATGTATCAAGAGGCTTGGGCGAAAAAGGGTGCTAAGCTTTATCACATCTTAATTCCTATTCAAGCATATCATCCCTCAGTGAATATGGGCTTGAGAAGACTCATGTCGTGCAGTATTTAACATAAGTACATCAGCTTATATTATTTTTTCATAGCCAGGTTTCAGAATACTGTATAAACAATGCATGTTAGTCTGAAATGTCTGTCATCTATTTGATATCTGGAGTAATTTAAGCAATATTTTGCCCAATTAATTTTGTTATGGACTTTATTGGTATTTGTGCTTTTTCACATACAGATATACTGTATGCAATGTTATTACAATGACCAATGCAGATTAACACAGGAAATAACGCTGCAAATAAAGCAAGCGATAAGGAGAATATAAGGAGATAATGCACGTGCAGCCATTGTTTTCAATCACGCTCTTACTAAAATTGCGGGGATAACATGGTAGCATTAATGCTTTGCATCCTATCAAGTATTAATATTTTTTACATCTATACAGCCTTGTTTTTTTTGTGGGAGAGAACACCATCTAGACTCCAATGGTAGATATATAGCCAAATGAGGACCCTTTCAAACGCCAGATTCTAAAGATAACAAGCCATTTCCCTACTGTGGTAAATAATATTATATATACTGGCTTAATGCTACTATTACTATATTAAAAACATGAAATACCGTAGATCATATGAAAACAGAGGTAACCTATGCATTATGACTTTAACTCGCATACGTGATGATTCAAAATGAAAAAAGGAGGAACTTAGGCAGCAAAACTGTAGTAAATGCTTACTCTGATTTATTTAAACAGGTTCATAGCAAGTATAGTCACATAAATTATGTTTAGGGGCATCTACCCTTTCCTCAATGCTTGCACCCATCCCCTAGCAGTATAAAGTACAAAAACACTGTTGTATTACTTGCCAAATCATGGGCATTACACCAGTTTCATCCTACTACTTCTGCTGATTTAGTCTTTTCACATTTTATTTCACATGGATGAAGAACAATGTAAACATCAGTGTGAAATTTTACAGTTTTTAAACAGGAATGGAAAAAACAAAAGTTGTATATATTGTGGTAATAACTGATTATTAGATTGATTTTATTACATCTTCATCTATCTGTAATTCAATGTTCTTTTACATGTATTGTATATTGCAGTACATGCAGTTACAGATCTGCCAGAGACTGTACTTTTAAATAGTTGTGTATTTTTTTTACACTTTTTACAATGTTTACAACCAGACACAAAATACTGTAAGTTATAGTTGAGTAGAAAAGTGACAAAAATCCTCCACATACAGTACATTTCCATGTCTCAGACAGGTCCTCAAACCAGCCTTTCCCTATTATCTCTAAGCAAACAATACTTTCACTGCATTTCAATGCTTAGAAAGCAACCATCACATTTTTGGAGATGATACAGGTATATTTGTGGATAGATTGTTGTTCTGTAAAGAATAATGTAAGCAATAAGAGCTATAATCTTAAGCTAAACACATAATAAAATATGACATCATTTGGACATAAAACATTAGATATAAGATCTTTGTCATCATATCAACAAAGTCACTAGCTGGGAGAACAAAATAATTGATATTAGGGGCATATTCTATATCACCCAAATGCACAATTGACTTTAGTAAGGAATTGTGTCTGAAAAAAGACTAATATAAATTAAGCCCTTAGGGGGCAGAATTATCAAGCTCCAGTATGGGTCAGTGGACCAGATCCGACGTTAACCTATTTTCAAGTCAATGGGATTTAACACTTGATCAGGTGTGCTAGCCCTTAACGGCACATGATAAATCTGTCCTTTTGTCACATATTTACAATATCAAAAAGTGAAGATTTTAAACACTGAACCCAACTGGAGTTAAACAATGCATTAGTGAGTACTGCTTATTTTGCTTCAATTGTCATGCCATGTATGCCATTTTCAAGGACATAGTAGAAAACAAGAGTTAACTCTCCATATATTACTTCCTGGTAAAACATTTTATAAATAAATGCAGGGGATGCTGGGTTTTATGTTCATATTCCTCCACTTCTTGTTCTGTGGATTTTGCATTGTAATTTGGGGCTTTCACCAATGTTTATTCACAGACTGATTAATTAGTCATTAATAATAATAATAAACATATTTCCTATTGCTAAATTTAAAATAGCTTGCATTTTAAATAGATTGTAAAAGTTTGTAGAAGTTGCATTTTTTTCACACTTGACATTTTGAGGTTAACACATTTAAGGTCTGATTCAATATTCTCCAAAGTCAACTGATTTTTTAGGGAGAATATTAAGTCCCTTCTGGGACATTGACATACTGTATGTTAACTGATCTAATAACAAAAACAAAGTTCAGATGCTCATCTCGAACAGATATACTGTATAACTTGTTGAACAGTATCTGCATAATTTATACAGATCTTATAATGTAAAGTACAGTAACTGATTCTTACTGGTTTTAAGACATCAATAATAATAACTTGTCTTCGTGAAACATGAAGCAATTGTGATTCCATACTTAAAAAAAACATACAATCCTTTAAAAGTAGAGATGGACGAATTTTGGGGGCAATTTTGGATATGCAGTGGATCGGCTGGTTCGTTTTGTCCGAGGATTTCAGCGAATCCATCTCAAAAAGGGAGATTCGTGGCTTTGCAGATTTTTAATTATTATTACCAATACACTCCAAAGATTCCGCAAACCTGTGGACGGATTTGTAGAATCCAATCTGTGGATTTAGCAATCCGTTGGTAGATTCGTAACAATCCGCCAATGGATTGCTGAGCCCGCTGATTTGATTCTACAAATTTATCAATGGGTTGTATCTAATGGCGGTTTTGATGAATCTGCACTGATTGAAACTACCCAAATCCGTTTGCGGATTTTACGCCACGAAACGGATTTTGGGGTTAACATCGGTGAAAATCCGGGAAATGGATATGGGTGGATTCACCCATCTCTAATTATAAGTTATCCAACTAAGCATGTCATTTTAGAGAAGAATTCTAGTCCTATATTTGTATCATCTACAGTAAATGCATTAATGCATTTAGGTTAAGAATTTTAAAAAGACAATCATATGCAGGTATTTAAATTACTGTATTTGTGATATAACATATACCCCTTTAATTTACATTTACTGTACATAGCAAATATACAATGGATTTGTTGGGACATAGTTTAATGGTAACATCTCTTGTCATTATTGTTATTTGCTTCATTATGTATTTTGAATATGCAATCAGATAGTAGATGTTGACGAAATCTACAGTATATTGAGAATATGTTTAAAATTGTTCTAGAATTATTTTATTTGCTTTGAAAATTGTATGGTTAAAATAAACATTATTTTTCAGATGAAAGTAGTTTAATAATTGAGTATCTTAGTATTTGAAAGGACATCAGAATAAACAAATAAGACTGTGCATAGGAGAGATAAATGAGCTCTCAACATATTAAATGTATATCTATACATCTAATGATAGTTAATTAAGTGTAGCGATAGGCAATAGTTAAAAGAGTTAATATTGTAATGCAGTAGAAAAACAGATCTTATAACATATGCTGCCATCTTCATCCCTCTGCTCCTGGTATTCTTGTTGATTCTCTCTAAAAAAAAAAAAAGTGAAGTAATGTTACAGGAGCTGGAGGTGCTCAGTGGATAAGAATATATGTTCTATCTTTTAGGCACAAACAACTTGTCAACATGTGCAAACAAAGGAGGTCATGGTCCATACTTTAAAATTAATAAAACAAAAGTGTCATATAGAGATACTGCATGAATTTGTATGTTCACAGAATATATAGAGAATGATAATCTATGGAATGTTAACATTTTCAGATTCAAGATGAAAATCTACAGGCATTTTTTTATCTGTTGACATAGCACAAAATATTGCTGACATTGCATAGTAGCTCTTTCCATGCACTATAAACATTAACCTGATTGACTGGGACTAACCTTGAGATATGAATATTGTGTGTTAAGGAACTATAACTTTGATTGTTTAATGTGAATTTGTGTATAATTGATTCTTTTCATCCTGGTTTTAACTCTGTACTTTTAGGGCAGCAACAAACTTTAAACTGAGAGAAGCCCTACTGAGAGTTTTTACCACCAAACTTTTAATCAAATTGCCTTTAGATTCTCATTGGATTAAGCCTAAATTGCAAGGGTGTTTTGGGATTTGCTCCCATGTCTGACAAAAGATATCCAAATAAAAATAATATTGCTGGCTAAACAACTAAGGCATATTGGCCAGGGCAGGAGAAAGTTATTTTCTACTAAGTCTATTCAGTGTCAAAGACCAGTGCCAACAATGGGTTTGTGCTGCTACAAGCTGCTGCATCAGAAGAGGCTTCCAGGAGGTAGCAGTAACTGCTTCCACCCAAGGAAGGGGCACTGTGAATACACAGTTTCTCAACCTCCCTGCAAACATTATTATTTATCATTACTATTGTTCATTTGTAAAGCACCAACATATTCTGCTGTGTGGTACAATGGGGATACAGAGTTGTGTATTTTACACAGACAGAGGGACATACCAAATATGGACAAACCAGCACAAACAACTACAAAAGATAATAAGAGCCCTTTTTGTGAGAGTTTGCAATCGGGGCAATGTTGAAACAAAAGATAAACAGACTGCTCATGGTGGGATATAGTGTGTCTCAGAATAGAGAATGGTCCAGCCACACCTCTAATTCCATTTAGGTTTGGGGGGGGTGGGTGTTAGGGGGTGTTTGCGTGGCCATTGGACCAGCCTAGCAACCGGTCCCAATAGGTTTGGAGAGGACGTTTTAGGTGAATGCAAGATAGGCATCCTTGAAAAGGTGCATTTTCAGGGAGTTTTTACATTTTCGAAAGCTGGAGGAGTGTCTGATGGTGCATGGTAGGGAATTCCAGAGAGAAATGGCAGCATAGGAGAATCTTGTAGGCGGCAGTGAGAGGAGGTAATAAGGCAGGAGGAAAGGCAGGTGTCATGGGCAGAACATAGGGGGCAGTTAGGGCTATAATTGGGGATGAGGGCTGAGATGTGAGGGAGGTAGCATTGTTAAGAATTTTGTATATCAGAACTAGGGTTTAAAATTTGATTCTAAAAGTTATGGAAAGCAAGAGTAGGGATTTGCATAGTGATAAAACAGAAGTGGAGCAGTAAGGTACTGTAGATGAGTCTGGCTAAAGTGTTTTGAGGGATTTTAATTCGGACAGGCGGACAAGAGAAATAGCATGTAGGAGAAAGTTGCAGTAGTCAAGGTGGGACAGATGAGTGCGCGAATTAGGATTTTAGTTGCGTCATGAGTGAGAAAAGGGCGTATCCTAGAGATATTTAAAAGGTCGAGACAGCAGGACTTAGTGAGGGAGTGAATTTGAGGATTGCAGGACTGGGCAGAGTAAAAGATTACTCCTAGGCAGCAGGCATTGGGTGTACTGTAGGTGTGGCAGTGGAAAGTGGAAAGAGTTCTGTTTGGGACTTGTTAAGCTTCACATGGGGTCGGACTTTGATAGACCGAAACATTGACCCTGCCTTTTTTAATAAAATAAGTATTTGCAGTTAAGGAGTCCTGTGAGTGCATCGTACTAATATTTTTTCTGCAAACAAAATCTGTGCATGGAGCATAGAGACAGCTGCATTTTTAAATTATGAGTGCACTTTAACTTATTTCTTATATATATATATACTGATGCCGCGGGCGTTATTCGAACACATCTCGGCACCGATTATGAGTTCTCTGCTGTTCCCCACGCAGCATGAACGCAGTCAATCGCCCCAGGCACCCGCGCTTATCGCGGATGTTTTGTTTGAATTTCATGGATTCTGTTTCTTTATTTGCAATAAAATGGATGAATTGTAATGTGTACAGTACTGTGCTACTGTGTCAATTTCATGTTTTTAAAAGCCAAAACACTAACATTCGTTTTTCTGCTCTCGCCGCGCTCGCATCTTAGTGCGGGAAGGCTGGAATTCATCCCGCGGTTTCAAATCAGGATTCCAATGTACATGACACGTGAAGTGTTCGAATAACGGCCGCTGCATCAGTATATATATATATATATATATATATATATATATATATATATACAGTGGTCGACAAATCACCAAAAAATCTTCTCGCCAAACAAAAAAATCTACTCGCCACGTTGTACCATACGTGGGCTGCTTGGGCCAATAGGAGCTCGCCACGATGTTAAATCCACTTGCCCGGGGCGTGCAAATGTATAGGTTTGTCGAACACTGTATATACAGTAGAGGCAACTCTTATTCGAACAAAAACCAGTGGCAATTCCCCAAAAAAAACAGGAAACACCCAGGTACATTCTGAATACATGCCTTAAACTTTCCTTAAACTAGCCCCAGCATTTCTGCATTGATTAATGGCCTATCAGATTAACAGCGGGGGTCCCTGGCAGTCCCATTCAAACTGAATTGGACTGCCAGGGATCCCTGCTGTGTTAATCCTATGGGTCGTTAGTCAATGCAGAAATGCCTTAAACGTGCCTCAAACTAGCCCAGAACATACCCAGAATGTAACCCGGCTAGTTTACGGCAAATGTTAGAATAAACGTTGCCTCTACTGTATATATATCATCATCATCTTCAGTCCCTGTCAGTCCACTGCTGGATAAAAGCCTCCCAATTTTTTTCCAGGTACTATGGTTGCAAGTCTCTCTTGTTCACATTCCCATCTTACTTTTGGTCTTAGTCTTAAGATATCTCTTTAAAATAAAGTTGACATCTTAGTCCCACAATATCTTCTTGTGATATGTTCGACCCATTTACCATTTCTTCAGCCTTTGGATGAAGTCACAGACTTTTGTTTGCTTTTAAAACCATTCATTATTTTTCCTGTCTCTGCGTGATATCCAGCATAAATCTCTCCATTCTTCTTTGAGTTTCGTGAAGCTTCTGAATTTTCTTTGCATTTACAGTAAAGTCCAAGTTTCACATCCATATGTGAGTGTTACACTGGTTAAACACTTTCCTTTTGAAGCACAGTGGATGGTTCCATTGCAAAATTGTTGTTTCTTCATTCTGCTATTGATTTAATTAACTTTTTCAATTCCATTGCTTAACAAAGTAGACATTGTCTCTCATTTCTAGTTTTATTCATTTTATTTCGATCTTTGCAGAGTTGACACATTTGTGGAATATCACTTTGGTCCTGCTGGAGGCCCACTTTGTTATTTTCATATGTGAGTTCTCTGATTTGATGCTGGAGGTCTTCCAGACTTATGGTGCATATAACAATGTTATCTGCAAATCGTAGATCACTCAAAATCAACAGTGAATACTTGGTTAGCTGTTTTCTCCCAGATCAATGTCTTGAAAAATGTTTCAAATGTTGCGGTGAAAACCTTTGATGACCAAGTGTCTAGCTGCTTCACTTCCTTGCTGAGCCTTATATTGCTTGTACTTTCATGTACTTTAATCTAATGATTGCTATAGCATTCTCATGAATGTTCCTTATTATGTCAATATGCACATCTTCAACAGCTTCTCTTGTTAGGATCTACAAAGCTCCATTAATTTAGGACCCTTTCAATCCCCCCCTCTCCTGTTAGCACTTAATAATGCGTTAATTTAAGCTAATACCTCTTAAGTCAATAACAGAACTTTGTAGAACTAGGCCACCCTTAAGGCCTTTAAAACAACTTAGTTGTAGACAGAATCAAATGCTTATACAGTATGTATGTACTGTACAGTATATACAGTTAGTATGTGTGCATACAATTTCTCACAATTCTACTAGGACTGTTATAATATTTTTATTTTTTCTCTTTTATACACTGGCAACTACAACCCGTGCTCTTGGTGCCATTCTTCTCTTCTAGATGAAATTATGCATAAAAGTATCCTGGCTGTAAAATTGGGCAAAACATAAGCAGCAGATTGTTTCAAAGAAAGTAAGAGCCATGGTCCCCCACAAGCCCCGCAAACATCCCAGCCGGCCCTGTATACCATGACTGCTTTTGCTCCATTAACTGATACTTTTTATTTTAAACAACCTCCTAAATTCGATAGACTTGACCAAGCTGATTTTTTCTTTTATAACAAAGTAATACAGCACGCATACAGTACCTAGCGTTTTTTAAAAGATACAGGCATTTTCCTTGTAGGTATCATTAATCCAGAGACAATGGCTTTCACTGGTTTCTGATCAGTTGCATTTATCTGAAAATGATGCACTAGCTAAAAGAATGAAAGTTTAGTGAATAAAAAAAAGACTGCAAATAATATAGCCAGTAAACTGCATGTCATTATACAATATAGTTTGTGACAAAAACTCCAGTTCTCTATTGGACTTTCTTTTTCCGACACATTTGTAAGTTCTGCATATTAATGTATGTATTGATTTATCTTTATGAAATATTAACTTATTGTCTGCGTCTCTGTGGGGGTCTATTTTCTCTTCAACTGAGATTACGCTCACACGTATGTTGTTTTATTGACATAAATCGAATAAAGGCATTGCAAAGATACTTTATCAGTGCAACAGTCTAGAGACCTATTAGGGCCAATACATTTCCACTACAATACATTATAATTAAATTAGTGTAGAGATAAAAAAAAATTGTCACACATGTTTAAGAAATAAGCATAATTAAGAATGGTTAAGAATGGTTTGCTCAGTGATTTTGTGGGAACTAAAATTAGTATAATACTGGTATACAGTATATACACTAGTCTGATAAAATCTAACAAATAAAATCTATTAGATACAATCTTGGTTTAATCCAAAACAAGCCAAAGTTGTATGCTTGAAAAACACATTTCAAGCACATTTGTTCAGCAATATATTGTATTTAGATTATGAGTAGTATTGGTAACATTATATTTAGTGGAAATGAAAATAAATAAAATAAATGTTACCCAACACAGAGCCAATTGAAGCTGCAATTCTGCCAAACGTCGTCCTATACACATTCTTTTTCCAATGCCAAAAGGAGTGTTTGCAAATGGATTAATTATGTGCTTTTCCACCAGCCATCTTTCAGGCTTATATTCTCGAGCATCAGGAAAGAAATCTTCATTCCAAGTCATTGCATGAAAATTAATCATTGCAATGGTCTATTTTAAATAGAAAAAGAAAGTAGATAATTTTATTAATTGCAATAGTTAAGATGCATTTTGGTGTTTATTATATCATTTCCCATGTCATAGTTACATAGTATAGTCATGTTCTCTATGATATTGTTAATCTTTGAATAATATTTCTGTTTACTGTACTTTTCCTAAATGCCCTATTGAAAACAGTGACATAAGACTAACTGCCACCATGACGGCAAGAAGCTAAGTCAAACTTTATTCAACAATGTATGCATCAGTGAGTCAATAGTGTGGAGTAGCCCATTGCAGTTACAATGTTTGCAGTTACAATGTTTTTAAGTGAAACTCCCAAAGTATGAAGGATGAAAATCAGATGTGACTTCGCAACTGGTATTTCTCAGCTAGCGTTTTTGTTTGCTTACAGGAAAATTGCAGCCTGGACCTTAGAAGCAGTGAGTGGGGAAAGGTGACTGGTTCATATACAGTATGCAGTAGATAGTTTAGACAAGTTGTGTCAGTGATATTATAGAAAAAAACTGTGCACCAATTGTAGTGATAAAAGTGATAGCAAATATAAAAGTCTAAGCTCCCATCGAATAACAGTATAATAGTATAATAGTCTCTATGTGCTTACTCTAATCAGAGTAGGCACATAGAGTAGGCACACAATCAGGCATTAATCAGAGTAGGTACATAGACTGTAATTCGATGGGAGTTTCATGGAAATAAAAACTTATAACTGTTTCTTCTGTAATATTTACGTGTATTGAGTTTATTGAGTGCGGACATTAGTGATATATATATATATATATATATATATATATATATATATATATATATATATATTTGAATATAGCATGCAAGTAATAGAAGTTAGTGTTGGAAAAAGATGAAACTCTTATTAGCTATTAGACTTCAATCAACATCGTCTTCTGGCTGCCTCTTGTATAGTTTCATTCTGTAAAATAATTGTGAGATTGTTACTTATTAATAATCAAAAAGAAATAAATGTTTAAAGTACACTGTCTATATGCATGCATGTTCTATGGGATGCATATGCAGGTCTTTGAAGGATGGTGCATGCATGTTCTATGGAACGCATATGCGAGTGAGTTGGCAATTACAGTTCTGTTGTATGTAAAATTATTGTATATTTACTTTGATAATCCATGAGCAGAGGCTGAAAATTTGGTGGCAGCAACCCATTGTACAAGTTCTAGGAGTCTATGATGAAAGGGGTGTGGTGCCCGCAGTTGTTTGGTGATGTAGGTGAGATCTACTGTAGGTTCATCTCATTTTTTGAGTTTGTTGGTCCATACTGGTAATGGTATTGGGACAGGTACTCAGGTGGTAGTAGGTACTCGGGTGGGAGCAGATCATAGTGATTGGTTCAGAAAGTACTATTCAATCTCTTTCTCATTTGAAAGTTGCCATAATCGAACATACCCATCCATGACATGTGAGGTGCCCAGTACCTTGTTGGCGCATGCTATTCTAATAAAGCAATCAATAAGGCTTAATTTGTGTCTCATATAATTCTTCCAGCCTTTTTGTTTAATTTTCTGCAGAATGTTTCTTCATAGCGATTTTCTCATAGATGTAAGATAGAGTTGAACTCTTATCTGTACTGTCTTAAATGACAAAATATAAGGATGTGACATCATCAAAAAGGGAGGGAAGCCAGCAAATCAGGTAATATTTGCTTCCCTCCCTTCAAAATGATGTAACTTCTGAAAACAAAAGGGAAGCCATCACATGGTAGACCCACCAATCAGATTGGTAAATATATCATGTGATGCCTTTCCTTTTTTGGAGTGATGTGACATCATCAAAAAGGAAGGGAAGCATGCTACCTGATTAGCTATCTTCCCTCCCTTTTTGATGATATCACAGCACTCCAAAAAAGGAAAGGCATCACATTGTATATCTACCAATCCGATTGGTGGGTCTACCATGTGATGGCTTCCCTTTTGTTTTCAGAAGTTACATCATTTTAAAGGGAGGGAAGCATATATTACCTGATTGGCTGGCTTCCCTCCCTTCTTGATGATGTCACATCCTTAAAAAATGGAAGCTGTCACATGGTACACTAACCAATTGGATTGTACCATATGGCAGTCAAATACCACAGTCACAATATATAGGTTTATTGTCCAATGTGTGTTTTTATTTAAATGGAATGTGGTTTTTTTTGTGGTTCATTTTTTTAGGTTGTCCATTCATTGTCATTGTGGCAATCCATGGCATATTTTGGGCATGGTTTACAACAGTCACAATTAATGGGTTTATTGGCAAGTGTAATGTATTGTACTGTTGTGCTAATGTAATTTTATTGTGTATTTCTTTTGTTTTGCAAACAAAATGGGCAAACTGTAAGGAATAGGGGAGTGCATCCTCCGCGGCGCACTTCATCCTTACCTGCTGCCTCGCGCCACCCCGCTGTCCATACAGCGCGTGCGCTCACGGAAGAGCTTTGTGGATGTCGTGGAGTCTAGCTCCGCCCCCTAGTTATGGCACACGTCGGCGTAGCGCAGCGCACACATGTGACGCTTGTGCACCGCTCCCCAGCTGCGTGTCAACACTCTCATCACGCTCACCTGTCTCCTGCACCGCTCCACCTATCCCTGCTTCTGCTGAGGCTGCACCTCTACTCCTCCCCTCTCTCCCATTGGTCCTGTCCTCCTATATATGCTCAGCTGGGCCACTTGCACTTTGGCTGAGCATAGTTCCTGGTAGCGTTGTTCTCCCACTACCTGGTTCCTTCTCTTGCCTTGTTCCATTTTCCATTGCCTTGCTTTCCAGATTGATCTCCTGTGTACTGACCTGGCTTGAACCTTGGACTCCGCACTTCGGGCTTACCGACCCCGGCTTACCTCTGACCTTCTGCATCTCTCCAAACCTTACCATGGCTTATGAACCTCTACTATCCTACTGGCTCCAACCACTGACCACGGCTATCAGACAGACTAATCTACTGGCTCCTACCTCTGACCTTGGCAAGTATCAAGACTAATCTATACTCTCCAATCTTGACCCGGCTGCCTGAACATCCACTCTCCAGGATGCATGTGCCTCTGTGGTTGTGGGTGGCATTTCTACCATTCCCACCTCAGTTCCGTGGTCCCGCCTTGTTTGTGGTGAGCACAGCGTTACAGTATGCTCAGCCCCACAAACATTGACCTTGTCCTCAGTTGTGCCTTGTCCTCAGCTGGTGACAGGTGCTCCCAACTAGAGACACCAACAGGCTAGTCCTCTGAGATCCGCGACCCCTTTTTTGTCCTCACCGCACAGCAATCTCTCCAATGAACCCTGTCTTCCCACTTTTAATCGCTTCTCCGGTGATCCCCATGGGTGTTGTGGCTTCCTTAACCAATGTGCTATTACATTTGAGCTATCTCCTTCTCGCTTCCTCTGTGCAAGATCTAAGGTGGCATACATCATCGCTCTACTTACTGGAGATGCCCTGGCATGGGCTTCCCCCATCTGGGAACGGAGACTGGAGCTGTCACAGAACCTCGACCACTTCACTGGAATTCAGATGTGTCTTCGACACTCTGGGCTGTAAAGTGACTGCTGCATCTTCTTAATTTCATCTTTCTCAGGGTTCTCGCCCGGTCGCACGCTACGCCCTGGTGTTTTGTACCATTGCAGCTGAAACAGGCTGGAACAATGAGGGTCTGTCAGAAGCCTTTTTTGCAAGGTCTATCTAACTCCCTTAAGGATGAACTGGCCGCTCAAGAGTGCATGCTGATCTGGAGGAACTCATCGCTGTCTGCATTAGAGTGGACTAACATTTCAAGAGAGGAAGGCTGAACGTTCTCGCTCTTGGCTGCTCCCGGCCAGATGACCGGCTTTTCATTTTTCCCCTACAGATCCACCGCCTCCGCAGATGTACTAATGGACTCTGTCACTATGGGCACCAAGCCCTTCGCAGCCCGCTCAAACCGGGAAACGCTAGCGCTCTTGAGGTATCGGGGAATCCAATTGCCAGTTCCACCAGACTTCCATGACATTCCTAGGATACATTATCTTAGACTATGGTTTTGCTATGGATCCTACCAAGCTTAAGGCAGTTATGAACTGGCCCCAACCCACTTCTCTCAAAGCAATCCTGCGTTTCTTAGGATTCGCGAACTACTATCGCAAATTCCTTCGAGACTTTTCTACCACACTAGCCCCGATCCCAGTCTTAACCATGAAAGGGGCAGATGCTGCACTTAGCCACACGAAGCAGTCCAGGCTTTTGGCCTCCCCAAAAGAACTTTCGTCTCTGCACCCATCTTAATTCATCCTGATCCCCAGACAACCCTGGAAGTAGATGCATCCGATGTAGGGGCTGGCGCCATATTATCTCAGAGACAGTCACCACAAACTAAGCTACATCCTTGTGCTTTTTAAAAAAAAGAAATTTTGTCAGCAGAACAGAACTATGACGTCGGTAATCGGTAGTTATTAGCTATTACACTCGCTCTTCAGGAATGGAAACACATCTTGGAAGGTACTGAACACCCAATCACCATCCTCACAGATCATAAGAACTTGCTGTATATTGAGAGCGCCCATTATCTTGGAGCATGTCCGACTCGCTGGTCACATTTTGTTTCATGATTTAACTGCATAATTTCTTTTATTCCGGGGTCAAAATATTTAAAAGCAGATGCCTTACCTTGCCAGTTCATAGCCGAAGACAAAACAGATTGCCATCTGAGACTATCCTCCCATCCGCCAACTCTTTAGACGTCCTGGATGATATTTTGGCGAACCAATCTCATATTCCAGAACGTCTAGAGGTTCCGGAGGGTTGTTTGAATGCAGCCCCACGTTTTTGCAAGAACATTTTGGAATGAAGCCATTCATCGAAATCAGCCCGAAGAACTACCGATCTCATTAAACTTACATTTTAGTGGCCCACTATGTAAAAAGACACCAAACTTTTTGTCGTCTTGTTTCACATGCGTCCGCAACAAGAGCTCTCGCAACAAACCACCTGGACTCTTATGCCCTCTGCCCATACCAGACTGTCCTTGGAGTCACTTGTCCATGGACGTTATTTTTGAATTACCTCCCTGTAAGAGAATGAACACCATCCTCGTTGTTGTCGAACGTTTTCTAAACAATCTCATTGCGTCCCTTTAAAAGGTCTTCCCAACTCAACCACACGAGCAAATATTTTTACCAAAGAAATCTTTCGCATCCATGGATTACCCTCGAACATAGTCTCTGATCGAGGCTCAAAATTTGTTTCCAAGTTTTGGCGATCTTTTTCCTAGAGGATGGGCATTTCCTTAAATTTTTCATCCGGGTACCACCTTCAGACCAACGGTCAGACTGAGAGGACAAATCAAACCTTGGAACAGTACTTACGGTGCTTCATCTCCAATGCCCAAGACGACTTGGTGGATCTTCTTCCCTGGGCAGAATTCACCCACAATTCTCTAAGAAATGAATCAAAACAAGAATCCCCATTTTTCATTAACTACGAATTTCATCCTGCACGGCTTCCCATCACTTCCGCTTCTTCCGAGGTCCCAGTGACTGACAACATAATCAATTACTTGCATGAATCTTGGAGGAGAATTCAAAGGACTCTTGTGGAGGCGACTCGCAGATGAAAATCCCAGGCTGATCGTCATTGTTGCAAAGTACCCTAGTTCAAACCAGGAGATAGAGTATGGCATTCTTCGAAGAACATCAGGCTCAAGACACCTACTCTCAAATTGGCCCCAAGATTTTTTTGGCCCATGCTCCATCCTGAAGAAGATTAATCTGGTTGCGTACCGTCACCAGCTCCCCTCATCCATGAGGATACCTTCGGTGTTCCATGTATTTCTCTTAAAGCCTGTCTTCCAAAGTTCTCAGTTTCCAGACTCCTCTTCTATTCCTGCTCCGTGATCGTACAAGGACAAGAAGAATATGAGGTACAATCCATTATTGATTCAAGAAATTCAAGAGGAGCGGTACAATATTTGGTGCATTGGAAGGGGATCGGACCTGAAGAACGATCCTGGATACCCCATCACCAAATACATGCTCCCAACCTAATAAGGCAGTTTCATGTGAAGTACCCCCTCAAGCCATATTGGAGTTGTCCAGAGGCCGCTCCCCAAGGGGTGCTGTAAGGAATCGGGGAGCGTGTCATCCGCAGCGCACTCCCTCCTTACCAGCTGCCTCACGCAACCCTGCTGTCCATATAGTGAGCGTGCTCATGGAAGAGCATTGTGGACGTTGCGGAGTCTGGCTCCTCCCCCCAGTTACGGCGTGCGTTGGCATCGCATAGAGCGCAAACGTGACGCGTGTGCACCGCTCCCCAGCTGTGCGTCAAGACTCATCACGCTCACCTGTCTCCTGCACCGCTCCACCTATCCTTGCCTCCACTGAGGCCGCACATCTACTCCTCCCCCCTCTCCCATTGGTCCTGTCCTCCTATATATGCTCAGCTGTGCGACTTGCACTTTGGCTGAGTATAGTTCCTGTTAGCATTGTTTTCCTACTTCCTGGTTCCTTGTCTTGCCTTGTTCCGTGTTCCATTGCCTTGCTTTCCAGATTGATCTCCTGTGTACTGACCCGGCTTGACCCTTGGACTCCGTACTTCTGGCTTACCGACCCCTTCATACCTCTGACGTTCGCATCTCTCCAAACCTGACCACGGCTTACGAACCTCTACTATCCTACTGTCTCCAACCACTGATCACGGCTATCGGACTTGGACTATTCTACTGGCTTCTACCTCTGACCTCGGCAAGTTTCAAGACTAATCTAAACTCTCCAATCCTGACCCGGCTGCCAGACAATCCACTCTCCAGATGTGCCCCGTGGCTGTTGGTGGCGTTTCTACCAAATCCCACCTCAGTACCGGGATCCCGCCTTGTTTGTAGTCATCATAGCGTTACACAAACGTGGTATTAGCCATTTATGGCTAGTAGTGCCTTTGCCCATTTGTATGTGGGATGATAGGGGTAGAGGGGTTGGGGTGGAGGTAGTTGCTCTTGGGAGTGTGGTTAGGCTTCCTGGTTGGGTATCGAGGTGGGGGTTAACCCCTTAATTATTATAGCGGTTTCTAACCTCTAAGGTTATTAAGGGGTTATTGGCTAGTAGTTATTTTTTTATTTTAATGTTGCTGCCAACGGAGGATGAAGAGGACTTGGAGGATAGTGATAAATATGAGGGAGGCCTTCATCCTGGCAGAGGTATGTCCAACTTTTATTTAGTTTATGCTGGCTTGATAATGTTTTATTTTTAACGGTCAAATGAGCTATTATTGAGATCTGGATAATAGGGATTTTGGATAATAGGGATTTTGCCCATTACTATACTGTATGTGTTAGGGGGTTCTTGGGGGTTGATGGGGTGGGTAGTAGGGTGCCCATTCATTGATATTGGGATTATCTTTGCTCCCTTTGAGGGCATAGGTAACCACCCTTGCAATCAATGAGTGTATTGGCTAGTATTGGTGTTTGTATTGTGTTTTAAAATGTATTGGGGTACAGGTATTTAACCCCTTCATTACCGTAGCAGTTAGCTGCTAAGGTAATGAAGCTGCGTGTAAATGCATTTTTATTACACAGGATTGAAGCAGGGGGGCTCCAAGGCTGAAAAATATGCGGTTCTGCTCCTGAGACCCCTGCTACAATACTCTATTATTAAAATCAAATAAAAACAGCGCAATTGCCTGTTAGAGCTGTGCAGGGATATGCCATTCTCTCTGTGCAGGCAGATCACATGGACAAAATATACAAAAATATAAGGATAAGGAGATAAGGACATTGCTATTCCCGGTAGTATTGGCATTTTCCTACCTCAGGGCTTCGGACTTGCAATAGCTCCTTCTGAATACTGCCATAACACAAATGTCAGACCGTGAGGTAGGGTCATGCCAACCCGTTCGATTTGGCAGTGACTTTATCGAAGCTTCTTGAAAAGGCCCCATTGTGTTTCCTAGCTAGAGGAAGAGATTTCCTCTTGACAATGGTCTGCCTCCAGAAACGTTGAGGATTTGTCAGGTGTGTTGGCCTTTTTTGTATTTTTATATTATATTGCACTATTTATACTGTTACATTGTGATATCTGTACTTTTTTTTACTTGTACAGTATAATGGCAAAATATATAACTTTTGCAAACTATATACTGAGTGCAGACTGATGACAGGCATGATTTAAAATAGTCACAGAAGACCTTTTCTTGAAGTAGTAGACACCGACAAACATTGCACAGGTGATATTTGTCAATACACAGGTATCTGGATTAACACCATACAGCCAAGCAGTGGTTAAATTCATATACGGGAACTATATGCTCTTCCACTGTAATATAAATAGCTTAGGTAATTAACCTAAGTTCGCTATTCAGCACAGTATTATTTGTTTTGAGTTCGATAAATAACTGTGTCTTTTCAATAGCAAGTCCATACCAGTTTCTTATGGGACATAACATCTATTTCAATATGATAGATATGAGTACTGATCTCATAAAAGAATACTCCTCTTGAAGTTCGAGTATACTCCTCACACTTTTAAGTAATTTTATTATTTTTTGTGACAATCTATGTGTGTCACAATGTTTTAGCATTTAGTTTAAATTAAAAATTATTTTTTATATTATATTCACTGTGCCACAAATCTTACATTTTTTAAAGAGTGCGGAACAAGGGTCATTCGGCTATCCTCTTTTGCAACCTATTAGAACCTAATACATATCTAAACTTCCCCAGGACTAATTAATACTAATTAATGTATCAAAACCTTGAAGCACTACAGTGGGAACAAATATTCTCTTTTCTACTTGACATATTGGTAACCAATTTATGTTTTATTGATGAATCATATCAAGATGAAATTATTAATAATACTGACATGTTATATTGTTTTCAAAATTGAAGATATCAGTGGAAAAAAAAACTCACTCCCCGAGGAAGCAAAAATCCACCAAGGCTTGTATCTTTCTCTAATGTTCGACTTGTGAAAGGTACGGTAGGGGTCAGCCTATAACAATAAGATATTTCACTTCAGTTTATATTTCTTAATGGTAATTCTGAAAAAATATTACTGAAATTAATAACTTACAAAATTACCTCATAGATTCTTTTATGCAAGACTTTAAATAAGGCATTTTTTGTAACATGGCTGCTGTTGGTGACTGAGTTGAGGGCAATGTATTCAGAATTTCTTCAAGAAGCTTTTCTTGAACATTGCTGTTTCTTGAAAGGTGAAAGATAACCCACATCAAAGAATTTGCTGTCTGTAAGTAAAAGCATAGCATATTGAATAAATGCATTGCAAATCACTGATTATAAATACATATACATGCTAAAGAGTAAGCTGTGGGGATATGTGAACCACTGTACCATTGTGCACGATTGTATTAGTTATAGAAGATCCCTTATATTGAACTGTGTCATTGATAAGATAATTTGGAGGATCCCTAGAAGTAAGGCAGAGGGAGTTGTCATGTGATGCTACCAGGAAGAAGCTATACTACAGACAATGGTTTTTCCCAGTTATTAAAAAGCTTGTCTCTCATGTATATGCTTTACTACTTTATAAACACAGAAACATGATTACATGGCATCAGTCAGTTTACATGTGGAGAGAGCACCTTGCTGCTGTTTTCTATGCTGGAAGCACAAGACAGACAAAGAAATTGAAGCAGTAAGCTAAAGTGGCACAGAGACTATTGTAAGTAATGGGTGTTTTGCCATTCTCATCCATCCTGTACAAGTAGCTACTGGCAATGTTGCAGAGAACAAGAAAAACTTCAACTAAGATGACCACTTCAATGGTGGTCATAGGAACTGAGGAGAAAATTATCATGTTAAGTAATCACTATTTTTAAATATTGTGGAGGAGGCAGCATTGCATATTTAGAATAACTTTAATTTTGAGGAAGGTACAAATATAAAGTTAAGTTAGATACTGTCCAAGTTTTAGGAATATTGTAAACTAAAAAGGAATGAGACTTTTGAAAGATACAAATATAGCAATATGTCATGATATGCAATATGTTTCAATTCATGAAATTAATTAATACCAATGCCCCATATGAATTGACAGAGTATTTGATAAGAGATCAAATTATTTGTGGCATCAAAGAAAATGTGTTAGGTGAAATACTTATCTGCGAAGAGATCTAAACATAGATAAAACTCCTCAGATATATAGGGCATTGAAAACTTTGACAGCACAAGCAAAAGAGCTACTTTAACCTGAAGGAGTTATCTATGCTTTAGGAATAAAAGAGGTCAGCCAGAAATGCATTTTTGGGGTTAAATAAGTAGAAGTTTTTGGGGACGTTGTTAATCATGAATATATGAAACCTGACAAAAGAAAAGTGTCAGGCATTAAAACGATTAAGGATTCAAAGGTTGCTGATAACATTACATTAGTACAGTATGTTTTGTAGTTGCAACTTATATGCAAAATAAATTTATGCTTACAGCAGATGCACTTTCCAGAGCAGTGACTCCATCAATGCACGGTGAGAAGACCTCAGAAACAGAGATGCAAGCTTATAATGATCTAATTATAAAGTAAATCCCTATAGTTATCCACCAAATTTCAAATAATCAAATGAGAAACAGAAATGAACTAATCACTAAGGATCCTTGCAGATTTCATAATGAAAGGGTGTCCTAATGAAAAATAATTTTGCTCTACAAGTGTAAGGTCAGGTCCCTGCTGGCTACTGCAACGCCCGCGTGGTGGACGCTGCAGGAACAAGAGCCGCCCCTCAATGGGGCAGGGCCCGCTGTGAGTGGGGGGCGCCACCCTGCTCAGTGAGTTTTTCCAGCCTGCAAGAAAATTGTGAGAGGAACAAGCGACGGAGCGCTAGGCCACACCCCCAGCGGTTGAGCCAATGAGGGTGAACCTGCCGGGTGATGTCACAGCCGCGCCCCGTCACTCCCCTGTCACATCCCCCCTATCTTTCCCCCTGCAGCTCTCTTCAGACCGGGGAATTTGGCTGCACGCACCACTAGCCTCGCAGGCGCGCGTGTAGCGCAGGCACTGGTGCCGTAGCCTAAGTGTATTTGGAATGGCAAAAGGTCCAAAAGGGTCATACAATTGACTCCTTGTAAACCAGTTCACAGAACTTTTAAGGGCTAAAGCATCTCACAAATTACACATTTCCAATATTAATTCACTGTTTAGCTAATTAATTGGAGCTCATTCACAAGTTGCAAGTTATTCACCATCACTTTAATTTTGTTTAATTATGCTAACTCCCATCCATAACTGTCTCCTCTCCATCACAAGCCCTATTTAGGCACTGAATGGGAGTTAGCAAAATTAATTCAATGGTTGGTAAATTTTGACTGTACTGTTTCCCAGTTGGGACTGACTCATTACATTTTTCGTGAAGAAAAGGGGCAAATTACACATTATTTGGGTCAAAGCTTCGCTCGTCTATATTTAGGAGTAGAAAAATGCAAAGAAAAGGAAGTGATCTATGGGCAACAAATTAATAAAAACATTACTAATATTATTGAAAACTGTTTTCATTGTTTGAAATTCAAACTGTGCTAACAGACAGAGCTATTGAAGCCAATACTATTCCACATAGAGCTCATGAGGAGGTAGGCATTCATTTATTTAACTGGAAATCAAATGATTATTTAATAGTCACAGATTATTATTCTTTCTATCCAGAAATGTGCACTCAAAGCAACGTCAGAATCAAATCTGTAATAGCAAGTTTGAAGGGCATATTGGACAGATGCAGTTCCAAATGAATTGTTCAGTGATTATGAGCACCATTTTTCACTGTGCTAAATTTAGTCAATTTGTCAGGGATTGGATAGTTGTCAAATACTGTAATATTTAGCCCAAATTACCATTAATAAAACAGATTGGTGGAAAGTTCAGTCAAGACAGTAAAAGAACCTTATGAAAAAAAAACTTTTGAATGCTGGGTTAATCTGTATAGAGCTTTATTAGTTTACCAAAGCACACAATGTACAATGATTTTTATCCAGCTCAACTGTTGATAGGGAGAAGGATTTGGTCCAATATATCAATCAGTGATAACTTGCTAAACTCTGAAGACAATAATCAAAAAAGAGAGATAACAGAATGGAGGGTTAAAAAAATGATTTCAGGGATCTAGGTCTCAAGCTTATGGCTGAATCCCCGCTGGCGCTGGGCATGCTTGGCGCTTGGCGCGCTTACCTCTTTAAATCTGTATCTTCTCGTCCACGCTCATGTGGCGCACCTGCGCTTATGCGCGGGCATGTACACTCTCCCAAGTTTGGTGCTTGGGGAGACAAGGGAATTTTACTTTGGAGCTCAGAGCAGGGTCACATGACCCTGCACTGACAAATGAGGACAGAGAAGCAGTATAGGCAGAGTGGAGAGAGGTGGAAGGGGGGGGGTGGACTGAGAGGTGAAGAGGGGGGATGAGAGGTGAAGAGAGGGGGCTGAGAGGTGATGAGGGGGCGGGGGAGGCTGAGAGGTGAAGGGGTAGCGGGGGGGCTGAGAGGTGAAAAGGGGGTGAGGGGGGGGCTCTGAGAGGTGAAGGGGGAGCCAGGGGACTAAGCTGAGAGAGGTGAAGGCTGGGAGGGGGAGAAGTGAAGGGGGAGAGGTAAAGGGGGAGGGGGAGAGGTGAAGGGGGTAGAGGTGAAGGGGGAAGAGGTGAAGGGGGGAGAGAAGGGGGAAGGAGAGAAAGGAGAGAAGGAGGGAAGGGGAAGAGAGAGGGAGGGGGGAAAGGGGAGAGAGAGGAGGGAAGGGGGAGAGAGAGGAGCAGGGGGGAGGAGAGGGGGGAGATAATTACACACACATGAGACACACACACAGACACAAACACACAAACAGCCCCGATCCATCCAAGGACACGCCCCTCCCTTAGCAGCTACACCCCCCCACCCCTGCTCTAAAATTCTTGCAGGGCACCTGATCGCTCATGCTTGGAGAGTCACCGCTCTCAAGCATGAGCAAGCTCAGTGGCAGTATGGCCGCAGCCTAAAGGCAAGGATCTCCAAGTTAGTATTTTCATAAATACTATAAGTGCCATGCGCTACCCCAGGGAGGCAATTAGAGCTTAGGAAGGTTAATGCATTGCTAAGAAAGTGGTGTAGGAAGGAGAGTTTAGGTTTTTTAGAACACTGGGAGTCTCTGAGAGATGCTATCTTTATAGAAGGTATTGATTGAACCTCAATGGAGGGATCTTCTATGCTAGGGTTTAGGATGTTCAAAATGTTGGAGGAGATTTTAAACTAGTACGGAAGGGGGCAGGACAATCAAGAGGTAATGGACTAGACAGAAAAGATAGGAATGAGGAAATTGCTACGTGTCGCAGGAGTGGAGTGGGGGTAGAGGGAGTTTGGCAAGCAGGGAGACACCCATACAGTATAAAATACAGATATTACTAGCATACTTCTAAAGACTACATCCATTTGGATTAGAAAGACAGGAGCAGATAAGATAAAAATAGCAACACTGGTAAAAACCTTGCTAATGAATGAAGCCTGAGAGATAAAATGGAGGAGCTTTATAATATCATAGGCATTACTGAAACATGTGTGAGGAAACTCATGACTGGACAGTTAATATCGAGGGCTTTCTCCTTAGTGATCAAGAAAATAGAAGAGGTGATGGGCTATGTTTACATGTTACACTGGATATAATTCCAATTATAGCAGAAGATGTTTATTAAGGAATCAATGAAAATCTAGAGACTTTGTGGATAGCAATTAGCAGTGGAGGTAAAATTACAAAGAAAATGTTAGTAGGGATATGCTATAAACCACTAAGTATCTTTCAGAGGAAGGAAGCCAAAATAGTTTTGCAAAATAGGTGATTTTAATTCTCCAGAAATACTGTAGACTAGAGCAATGAGATTAGCATTCTAACTAAAGGAAACAGGTTTCTGAGGGTGCCAAATGCCAATTACTTTACCCAAGTTAGTCATGTGTAGCCCAGTCTCCTGGGACTACTAACTTATAGGCCTTATAGCACTGTAAGTCCCCTTTAATAAGTGGTCAGTGTTAGCAGTAGACTATGCTGGGAATGTTATATTGTTCATTGTGCATGTTCAATAATGTTCAGGGCTAGCCTATGTTTGTAAGGGGGGCCAATGACAGCGAGTAGGCCGGCTTACCAGCCACTCCCCAGGGAAGGAGGGGTTGTTCCTATGTAGTGTAGAGTAGTTAGTGTGTGGGAGTTCTGGAATAGATGTCAGAGTGTGCAGACACTAGAGTGAGTTCTCCTGCTAGAGGAGTACACTAGTCCTAGTCCTATATGGGATAAGGTACTGAAGATATGTGATCCACTGTATGTACTTTACTGCAAATAAACCTCAGTCATACCAACACCTGGGGTAGTAATTGAAGTACGACTAAGTACGAAAGAAGAAGTGTCCATGAGGTGCAACCTGAAGCCTCAGGATCCTCTTGGACTGGAGGCACAGACCACTAAAGAACAACCATGAGCCTGTCCTGATGTCCTCCCCATACTATTGCAGAGATCTTCTGCCTCCGGTTTACCACCAGGTATGATACAGCAGCCACAGAGCACACTGGTAGCAACACCTTTCCCAGAAAGGGGGGGAAAGAGGGCTACACATGAAAATCTCTTATGCAAAATATATCACCACAAATAAACATTTCTCCAGGACCAATATAGATACTGGAACTTTGAAGCACATAATCAGTAGAAAATGTTGGCAAACTTACGGTTTCAACACCACCAATCTGAAGTTCAGAAAAAAGTCCAGGAAGTTGTTTTTCTGTTAGCAGTTTGTCCGAATAAATTGTGCTAAGTATATCATCTTTCTTTGCAGTCGGGCAGTTTGCAAGACTTTTATCGATACAACTTTTTGCTAACAGATACAAGTAAATGCCAAAAATAATATTATTTAGAACAAGTGGATGAAAACACATTAAATCATGTGGTATAGCAGAAAAGTGCAAGCATTGTCAATATCATTGCATGTCATTATGTCATTATATATTTTTCCTTGCTCTGAGTTTCTATTTTCCTTAGTAATACAGGATAATTATAAACTAAAACGCACTTTGATTAGAGTAAGATTTGTTAGAGTGGATCGAAATTTCATGAAGACATGTAGTTTGGATAGCAGATGATGATAATGATGCAGAATATCGCAACCCGATCTGACTTTAACTGCCATTATCATGAATGACAGTTAACGCAGGATGAGTGCATTGGTAAACTTCTCATTAATCATATTTTTTCCTTTCTCATACATTAATCTGAAAGGTGTATTATGTTGAGGTGACTTAATGTAACACAACCAGATATCAATGAATAGAAAGAAGAGAATGGCTAAAACTGTGAAATAAAATGCACACATTCTGTAGTGTAGCTGGCTGTATTTGGTTATTTATTTTGTAGTTTAGAGCTTGAGTAGTGCCTCTATTTACTTTAACAATATTATTTTTATTATTAATTTATACATGGAAATGATGATGGCCTTTTATTTTAGCTTGCCGTATGTCAAAATAGAAACAAATAATACATCTTGGAAACAACAGTTTGAATAAATATAATCAATGTTTTAGAGCTACCATATCACCAGTGCTTAACACATATGTAGCGAGCATTATTATCCTTGTTACCGCAATACATTGTATTAACGCATTATTTAACACAGAGCTATTAAAAACAATGGTAATATGGGCATTATCGCCATTATGTACGGTACATGTTATTTTCATGTTTGTGCTAGTTAAGAGAGTAATAATGCTGCTATATCGGTATTTATCAAACTAAAAGTACAGCATATGCGCACCAGAGGTGAGTAAAAGTAAATGAAATTTAAATTGACACAAAACATAAGATTCCTATAATAAAGTAATTAGTGGTAATCTCAGAGCACAGATCAGAGGAGTATTGCAACATTCATCATTGTAGTTATATTAAGGCTAGGGCATGCTGTAATTCCCTGAACCAGTAGCAAAAAACTGCAACACTCAATAGTCTCTCAAAGTGACTAGTGTCAATGCGTATTGCTTCGTCAAAGGAGTACTATTCCATACTATTGCATTGTATCATCCATTCTGAACTGATTTTATCTTTCATAGGTACATACAGTACCTTTACATATACAAAAAGAACAAACTGAAGTAAAGTATTTTCTGTTTGTGACACTCAAGTTATATATATATATATATATATATATATATATATATATATATATATATATATATATATATATTACAACAAGACAAACAGCCTGCAGCAAACTAAGCAAATAATGAGTACTTAAATTAGTAATATAATAACCACTAACGGTGCTAGGGACTAGAAGTAATATAACAATGAAAAGAAAAAGAAAAGCGTCCCAACTCAGCACTCAAGTATACTCAGAACAAATATCAAAGAAAATTATGATTTATTTAACAGCACAAATAAGCAAACATAAAATACAAAAAATATTAAAACAAACCCTGACATCCTCCTGTGATAGAATATGTATCAGACAGGGGAAATCCCCTATGAAGATACTGATGGACCCCTAATACCCATAGCAAGGGAAAAAAGCCTATAAGCACAAAATATATGTAGAACAAGGGGTTACCAATAACCCCTTGAACCTACAAGGCCAGCCTCACCCCTAGTTCATATAAAACCACACAGCAAGCATAGATAACACATGCACCAAATTGCCTAATACATGCTGATGTAAAATACATATAATATACACATACACCGTAAATGCAGTTGGTATAATCAAGGCAAACCAGGCACAGTACCAAAAAGAGACTGTTAGTATGGGATCAACAATGGTTAACAGTTCACATCAGTTACCATAGTCCATGAGACCATCCATGCCACACTGTGATAGTAAAATGTCCAAAGGGTAAAGATCTTCCAATTGAGGGGTCCATCCGCAGGGGTCAGGAAAAAACAAACGCCTATATAAACGCATATCCATATATAATATATAATGTCTAGATGTTTTATTATCAGAAGTCTTTCATTTTTCAAATTTTATGTCATTTAAATTGATGTTAATATTATCTTATCATAAAAAAATGTTTGCAGTTTTCATTCTATCAATGGTACTTCCATTATGCATAATCTTGATTGCTGTATTTATACATACAGTGGCGACACAGTTTATTACACTGCGGCCAGATCCGCAAGCCGGGAGATTTCCCGGCTTGCTAGTGGCCGCCCCTCGGCGTGCCGCGCGTCATAGACGCGCGGTCACGCGTCTTCGGGAGCCTGCGCCCCCTGCACGCGCGTCCAGGGCTCCCCGAGGGAGCCCTGGTGTCCCGCGATCGCGGGACGGCGGCAAGGGGTTCCGGGGGACCCGGCGGACCCGGCAGCGGTAGGGAGAGCGCCCCGATCGGAGGGCGCTCTTCCGCTGCGGCCAAGAATGGGCAAATGCTCGAATAAACTTGGCCGCAGCGGTACTGTATACAGATGTAGCATATTTTACTGCACATGCTGGCACCATTACTCCATCAATTTTTAATGAGCAACTAATGCTGTTACAATGGCCTTTGCTCCTGCCTGCACATTGTATGTCCCCCAATGCAAATTGCCAGTGGGAGCAATAAAGTTTGCAATATCTGTAACAAGTTTTATGTATCTACTGCCTTCTTTTTTTTTTTCTCCTCACTACAGGTGTGGTAAGATTAAATGTTTTCGGCACCAGGGCAAACCATGGTCACTTGACCATAGAGAACAAGGCGGAAGTATGGACCTCCCAAAACATGCCCATGGCAGATCCTGTCTCTGGCACTGCATATTTGAACTTTTTCAGCCACATCTCTGGAGACAGTAAGTCTTGCTACATTTGTGTATTCGCTGTCACTATACTGTTTCCTGCAATAAGTATTCATACTGTATATTTATATTTCAGTTAATTGTAATAATTCAGTGTTCTAAAAATATGCAGGATTTATTTTATATTTAGTCCTTTATTAACCCATGTTAGAACTAAATGATTCACTACATACTCAGCTGTGAATAAAAATATGTTCTTATCATTCTGTAGTTACCTTGCACATAATTACCTGTTGTGAATATATTATCCCAGGCATGTGTATGATTTTGCCATTGAATAGTATTAAATTTTTTGTGAAGATCTACAGAGGTAACCATCAGTGGACCTAAGTACTTCATCATCTGCAAATTAAAGGTAATACAGTACGTTATTCCTATGCAAATAATGTTAACAGGGTTAGACAAACTATAATTATAAAAATGTATTGTATGGATTAGTATTAAATATATGGGTGCAAACTATAATGTATCAAATAACGCTTGTTCATATGTCCTAAATATGTGTGGAACAACAAAATAAATATAAAGCGTAAATAAAAATAAATGACTATTTAATTAATTGTGTAAAAGTGAAACAATTGTAACAAATGAATACATAATAAATTGTGAAGACTGGAAAACCGATACAACTGTAGGGTATCTAACCATAATCATTCAATGCTAATTTTATAAAAGGCAGTCAAATTGAAGGGATTAGAATAGTGGTGGCTCATATTGTGAGAATGTGCATCATTGCACTCAGAGTCCTATATTAGTACCTATGATAAGTGCATATCTATTGCTCTTTATGCACAGATCTATAAGTTGTAAGAATCTAAAAGTCCTTCTCGCATGTTGAAACCAGCTAGAATAGCTTTTCTTGAAGCAATCTGACTCTACAAATCGGTGTCATATCGAAAATGTGCTGGTACAGAATTCTAGTACAACAGTAAAGTCCAAAATATGAAATCGATAAAAATAAAATGCTGGCAACATTTTTCTAACCACCTCAAGGTTTAAGCGATTTCCTCAATATATGCAAGATTGGCTGTTTTAGCTTAGTTGGGCTGGGACTCCCTAATTACTAAAGAATTATTTGCCGACATTCGACTTTGCCACGAATATGCATTTATTCGCGATGCAAATATTTGCCGCCTGGTTTTAAAAAAGGTATATTAGCCTACCTATGTTCGCATGTACTATGCAATACCGCCAGCCTCCACTATTTGCACATTCGATTAGACCAGAAGCTCCAGACCCTGAAAAATGGGTTTTGGGGTATACCACCTTGGGTCACTTCCTGTGGCTTTCCCGCTCAAACTATAAAGGATGGCCCATGCTACAGCTCTGATTGACAATATGCAAAATAATGTGGGCCATCACTGACAATTCATTGCTGGAATTTTAACACTTTGTGTGTGTCTGTATACAGGGGTATATGCAATATATGCATATATTTATACTTTGTTTTACACATAAAAACAGAGATATGTGTATACTGTGCATATTTAGTATATGCATGCAATATATTTAGTATATGCATGCATATTTAGTATATGCATGCAATATATTACTCAGCAGACTTCATTATTTGGATGACACAATTATCATGTTATATTGCAGGATATAACAAAATTCAGTATTAAATAAAGAGCTCATTACCCTTATCAGTAATTGTATAATGGTAGTTGATGGTAGTTAATTTAGTGTGAGTGTGATCAGTGATCTCCTCCGTGAACGTCTTGCATGTTATGTTAATTCTTTTAAAAATAAAAATGAAGTCAACATTGCACGATTTTTCAGGTACTGTACTAGAATTAGCCTCTTAGTATGTACTTTTACTTCAAAGCCCTTCTGTTAATGGTATTAGCCATATCGTTGTCAAACTTTGCTTTATCCCTCAGCCACATGCAAGAACATAACTTCACTAATAATAATATTTATAAGCACCAACCATTTATATTGAACTTTACCAAAATGTATCAAAGCTTAATGTTCCATCACCTGGATAAGCTGTGTTTACACTACCATGGCTGCCCTGGCACAAGAGGATTAACATTACAGGGGTCTGATCCAGAAGAATGGACCACGCACAGTATTAACATGCAGACATGTTATATGACATTTCCCCAGCCATGGCTCACAAGATATATATATATGTAAAGGCATTAAAGGGAGATGTGGTCTGTTCATTAGTAAAATCTTTTTATGCAACCTACTGTACTAGTTAGGACATATTTGTCTTTGGTTTGCAAGATATCTGCTAATAATTCATAAACTCTAATACATACTCTGCTATATGTTTCCAGCACATGCATACTTTCACATTACCTTTTTTACTGACTTTATGAAAAGCAAAGCATCTTCTTTACATGGTTGTTGGAAAAGCCCACATCTTTCATTATAGAGGACTGAACAGATGGCTGTAGAGAAAT
The DNA here is from genome assembly GCF_040206685.1 of Ascaphus truei. Lineage (NCBI taxonomy): Eukaryota > Metazoa > Chordata > Amphibia > Anura > Ascaphidae > Ascaphus > Ascaphus truei. The sequence continues at coordinate 166,868,051 of NC_134484.1, read as the reverse complement.
ATAGTATAATCTAAATCAGTTGAACAAGGAGTTAAATAGCAGCTACCAAAGTCCCAACATGAAAATGTCTGCCCGCACTTACTTTCATAGGACCATTTATTGAGTTCAAAATATAAGTCATCAATATATCCTTTGTCATCACATATTCTGCTGATGTATGTGACAAACTCTCCAATGACCTGCAATGATATGTTCATAAAATATAAACCATATTAAATAAAATCTGAATATACAGTAGGTAGTGTCACATACAAAAATTAGTAAAAATCACAATGCACACAATCGATTCTTCTAAAATAGAAGCAAGTGTTCACCCCCATGTTTTCTAGGTAGGTGGTTCTAAAAGAACAACCTCTTCTTCAAACACACCACATCCAAAAGACATAAAGTGCATAAACCTCAATAGTGCTACAAATGTATTGAAACTATAAGATATAAAAATGAATATATTTGCCCTTGGGTATTACAAAGGTACATAACACATATGGGTGAGGTAGAACACTATTACATGCTGTAATATGTATGTGTCTTACTGCCTTTCAACTTTCTAATCTAATCACATGATCTGCATACTTCTGGGAGTGTTTATGTCAGTGACGATGAAAGTCTGCGAATAAGGGAAAATGCCAACATATTTCCTAACCAGACTATGCATCTTATCCAGGGATTCCTTTTCTGGCTATCCCACGTTTATGTATTGCCTCTGAACACCTGTGTCGCCGATCACAATTACAAATGCAGGAGATGTTTGTCACATGGTACTAAGGAATGCAGCATAATGCATAGCGAGTTAAGGAAGTGATTTAATTGCCTTAACTCTTTTAGCCAACACATGGTATTGTAAGTGAAATGTACTGTGCATGCATAAAATTGTTCATCACATCGCTATGTAGTATGTACAGAATATCAGAGTGCAGTATACAGTACTTAGAGAGGAAGAACAAGCTCATTTTCTAAGCATGCAATTTGTGTTGTCAATGGTGGCAACAAAATACTATTAAATAAAAAATTCAATAGCTGTGTATTAAAAGTAGACATACAGTATAATAAATACCATAACATTTAAATATATTTCTGGTATGTTTAACCTTTTTGCATAAAAAAATATTTGTTATAATTATAACTTACTGTATATTGAGATTCTTTCTAACTATTAATAATACTAAACATACTTGTGGTTACCGTAGGTGCCAACATCCTCTACACCTCCATCACCAACCAGGAGGGTGTAGAGGCTGTTGACTTCTATCTCAAATAGACACAAACATTTACAGGACAAGAACAATACCTCCTTCTGACCCTACTTAAACTGGTGCTTTTTGAGAATTACTTTCTGTCTGAAGACCAGTTTTACAACCAAGTGCGAGGTACCATCGTGGGATCCAACAAGGCTCCATCCTATGCTAATATCTTTATGAATTTCTTTGAAGATAAATATGTCTATAATAACCAACTCTATTCACAGTTTGCCACCACCAGGTATAGATATATTGATGACATCTTCTCAGTATGGACTGGTCACGTTGGGTCCCTACTTCAGTTCCTGCACAAGCTGAACACCACCATTGGTACCATTTCCTTCAACATACATTACAACAATACTGAGGTTTGTTTCCTTGACACCAGGGTCTGCATGCAGGGGGACAAGATACAGAAAGATCTGTTCTCCAAAACTACTGATTGCAACACTCTATTAGTACATGACAGTTTCCATCCTCCAAACACCATACGTTATCTACCTAGAAGCCATTACTTTAGGGTAAAAAGAATGGGTAGTGAGCCAACTAATTTAGAACATAGACTCTACCAGATGACCAACAAATTAAAGCAAGAGGTTATCCTACAGCAGAACTAGAAACGGAAAAAAAACGTACCAGAGATGGATAGAGAGACTATTACAGCCCAGGGCGACCAACACTCAAGCTGGACGGATCCCCTTTGTCACCACCTACAGCCCAGAAAGCCCAGCCATTAGTCTACTGATCAAGAAACATTCGTATATGATAGAATCAGATTATAAACTCACAAAGATTCCGACAGCACCCCTCTTGTGTCATATAGGAGGGCTCCCACTTTCAGAGACACTGTGGTCAGGGCAGACATGGGTTCGCACAAACCACTAGGAACAAAGTTTAAAGGTACAGTACACCCGTTAAGGGCACTTTTCCCTGCTTATTCTGTGCGCAATGTGGCAATATCCACCTTCACGCATTCCCATACAGGTCATAAATACAATATGAAATACTACACCACTTGTAATTCAGACTTTGTGGTTTATTTAATCAAATGCCCATGTCTCCTGGCCTATGTGGGTGAAACCACCAGGAAGTTGAAGGAACGGATAAGTCAACACAAGTCTACCATTAGGCGTAAAGTGCTTGAACAACCCATATCCGCACACTTCTTACAAGCTGTACACAATATCATTCAAATACAGGTGCAAATCATTGACCATATACAAAAAAAAAACGCCGGGATGTAATAGGACACGTATCCTAAAGAGGAGAGAGGCATTTTTGGATACACGAACAAGGCAAAATGCACCCCCATGGCCTGAATAGGGAGCATGACTCAACCAGTTTTATCAAAAGGCCCATTTTGATCCTTTGAGGCCACCGTATCAACACTCTGTGGAATCCTGATTGGGAGATGCCAACGGAGGAGACTACAGCTTCTTCAGGAGTGTCACCATGGGAGGAGGGTTGAAGTGCGCCGAAAGTCACTTGCTCATATACCAGCATGGAGAGTGTGAGTTTGCTACCATTCCCCTCTGTGTTGTTTGTCTTCATGAGTAAATGTTAATAAACTATACCCTTTGCATTTGTGTTCTTGTCTTCAGATGAGGTTAACTAGGAGTCCACAGACCTGAGGAATTCACTATATGGAGCAATAGTATTTTGTGTATTACAGTGCTATTTATCACTTGGTTTATTTGCACATTTAACTGTACACTTTTTGTCACTTTGCACCACCAGCACTTTTTGGTTTAGGTCTTTACCTAATGACACCTGCAATCATGATTTTTGGCGCTAAATGCATTTACTATAAATGTCAGTGTATGTAACATGTAATATGTGTATGTAACACTGTTAGTAGGAGCACGAGAAAGGATCGTATGTGGTCCAAAACGTTGCCCAATTTGTTCATGGTTTGCCATGTGGAACAGTATAAATAAATTTATGCTGGTGAGTACTGGTCAGTGATCCCTGTCCTTCTGCCTGCACCCCATTACAAATTAAGTATTCTTCTTTTTCTTTCAACTGCGTGCACAGGCATCTGTCATATATATATATATATATATATATATATATATATATATATATATATATATATATATATATATATACACACACACAAACAATACCATGATACCTGGTGCACTCCAAAAGCAAAGAATGGTATAAGCAAAGGATGGTATATAAGAGCTACAATGCAGTGCCAGCAGAAAAACTGCTACCATGCGGTGCCAGCAGAAAGACTAGGATCCCAAACCAGTCCAAAACAATATAGAAAAGAGAACAATCTGCAGCACTCACCAAGATGATTTATGCAGCACTCACCAAGATGTATTTATTCATACAATTTGAAGTACCCAAACACAGCAGTTTGAGCTAATGTATAGACATTCAATATATCATTTGGCAAAATTCAGTACACTATGAAGTACAGGAGATGGGGAATATTTTTTTTTTCACCAAAATTTAAATTTGCAGTGAAAACACATTTGAAAACATTTGCAAAAATCGGCAGTTTAAAAATAACTTCTAATAATGTTTTTCAATAAAAAAAATGAAAATTCGCAATTATTTGAAAAATGCAAAAAAAATTGAAAATATTTAAACAAATAAATTTTAAAAATGTCAACAAATTATGGAGTATTTTTTAAAAAACTGAAAAATTAAAAAACAAAAATGTGGGTCATTGTTTACTTTGTGAAAAAAAAAACAATAAACATGCTGTTATTTATATGAAAAATATGGACAATTTTGCTCACATTTTTAACTCTCAAAGTTCCTTTGAAATGTGTGCAAATTAACCCTTTTTTGGTGACAAATCTAAAAATACTGTAGTGCACATAGTATTATCGGTGGTGATCAAAAGATTGATCCAAAAAGATTCCCTTATATGTAGCAATCTCGTGTCATACATATAGTGCCATATTTATTGGACATAAATGGTCCTGCAGTTAAATACTGGATGTCTGAGTAGTTCCCAGAATCACGGAGGAAATCAAAAATAATAAAATTTTATTAATTCTAAATAGATATTAAAAACACATATACATTATTAAAAATCCCTATCATTTGAGTGGTGGATATGTTTCAGTCACAAATAAGTCGGTACAATACCATGTATTAACATATCCTGACTTTCAAAATCGCAGCTGATAGTAGTGTCTCAAAACCAAAGGGTTAAGCAGGTTTGTGGTGTATGTCAGTCATAGCGCAATCACATAGGGGTGAAAATGTATCTCGAAGGATATTAAATAGTTAGATCTAGGAGCATGTTGGTAACAAAGTGTGGGATAGATAGTACTCAAAACAGAAAAATATTTGCCACTGCTTGTATCACAGTATACAAATAGCTCTGTCTATATATTATGCCTAAATGGCTCTCCCAGCACTATGGTGCTATGTACAGCGAATAAATGCAGTTGACAAAATCAAGCGGTATCACAAAGGTAAGTACAGGCACATTATAGAGTCTCTATGATCGCATTAAGGTTGTAGTGTGACACTATGTATCACATCAGTAGTCCTCTATTGGCCAGCATTGACTCCTAAATAGCGCAATATAGCCACAAATTGTATCGATTACTAATAGTTAGTACTAGAGCACATATGGTCTATAGTATACCACAATCTCCTAATCAGAGTGAAGGATGGCCGCCATATGTACTAATAGAATCGATACAAGCCTGCTCTTGATGCTGCTTTCAGAAAGTCGCCACTCAAGTGACGTCACTGCTGTGACGCCTTATGTCCCGACGCACGTTTCACGTGTCTGCCACGCTTCTTCAGGGGGAGGAGGGATAGTGGTAAGACGTCCCCTGTGCCGGTTTTATACTCTCAGACCATGTTAAAAAAAACTCCTATCCCTTACTGTGATAGGTAGGGTAGGAGCCAATCAGTTCGTTTACCCATAGTAGGGTGAAACGAACCTAGAGTGTGTGCCTGACATATTAACTCTCAAATTGCCCTGTTGTTGATATGTGTGGATCCAGGTACATAGATGGGGTATGATCATAAGGTGCCATTTAAGTTGTTACAGTATCTGCAATGTAGTGCCTAATATAATAAAATAAATAAATCTAAGTCGTGTGTGTATGTTTTACTAGTGTCTTTGCCTTAATGTGTCCCTTATGCTAAGAATATTGTTGATATGGAATTATAAGAACCTAGACATGGCGGACTACCACTAGTCATCAAAACAGGTGAGTACATACCTTCTATACATGCCAAATATGCTGTAGCTGTATTCACTTTATAAACTAGTTGAGAAAATTACTGGTGACAAAGTGTAGTGAACTTATAGGTGATAAAATATAGTGTAGGAATGTGGCTCATCTAAAAATACCTGCCCCTAATTGTCAATGCAGGTGTGATTAAAATGAACCATTAACATAATATGTGTTATGTGTAATGTACTGTGTAGGAGTGAATGAGTGATTATGTAATACCCAAAGAACAACATTTTTTTTTTTTTAATTTGTTGTTAGTGCCTAGTGAGGTAATTAGCATCCTAAACCTAATAGCAAATTAAATAGTTGAGATAGGTGCTTGCTACAAGTGAGAAAAATAATAATCTTCAGAATAATTATAATAATAAATATAAAAATTAAAAGTTATGTATAATAAATAATTGAAAAAAGGTTTTTTATATTATTAATAGGTAGTGTAGGAATGTTACTCTCATATAGTGGCCCTTAGTGGTCAATGCCGGTCTATTATGGTTAACATTAATTTAAAATGTCTTATGTGCAGTATACTGTGTAGGAATGGATGAGTGAAAATTGCAGATACGTTGGAGATATTGGATATATGATGTTATGGCATAGTACGTAATACATCTATATAAAAGGCGAGAAAATAAACCCTTCATTCAAACCATTCGGTGCCATGGTTTGTAACTGAAATATCCAAAGGCTTTCTTGCTGTAACAAACGTTGGTCCCAATTACCACCTCTTGAATCCTTTGCAATATGTTATATACCACAAAAGTGCATAACTTTAGTATTCCCCTTATGTTCTTCTATAATATGTCTAGCAATCGGGGTGTCTGTAGAATTGCGGACATTGCCAATGTGTTCCAATATCCTCGTCTTAAGGGGTCTATGTGTTTTCCCCACATACATAATACCACAATCGCAGGTCATGAGATAAATAGTTCCACAAGTGAGGCAATTAATGAAGTCTTTTATCTTAAATGTGTCAGAATTGTTGGAGCTCCTAAATTGTTTAGTTACTGTCATGAATGAACAGGCCTTGTAGTGCACGTAGGGAATTTCAACACATTTGTTTTGCTACTGCGGACAGAAGGCCTATTGCTGATGCAGCGGCCGTTATTCGAACACATCACGGCGCCGATTTTGAGTTCTCTGCTGTTCCCCACGCAGCATGTACGCGGCCAATCGCCCCAGGCACCCGCGCTTATTGCGGATATTTTGTTTGAATTTCATGGATTCTGTTTCTTCGTTTGCAATAAAATGGATGAATTGTAATGTGTACAGTACTGTGCTACTGTGTCAATGTTTTTAAAAGCCAGAACACTAAAATTTGTTTTTCTGCACTCGCCGCGCTCGTATCTTAGTGCGGGAAGGCTGGAATTCATCCCACGGTTTCAAATCGGGATTCCGATGTACATGATGCGGGAAGTGTTCGAATAACGGCCGCTGCATCAGTAGCTATGAATATTCCTACAAGCTCCCTCAAGTATAATGACTATATAAAGCGCCATGCTATGCTGACTTATTTTAGGAAAATTCATAGTTTCAGGTACGTAATAGAATTTTTAGCATATTTTATGCATCCGGTCACCTTTTTGAAAGATTTGGGCACTTGACGTGTTTTACATAGCAGACATAAATTGAGAACCATGTGATCAAGTATTTTTATGCTCCATCTTCTAACTAGGTGTGACTTACCATTTTAGCATTTCGCAACATACAGTACTTTACAACTTGTTTTTTTTTTGTATGTGCCATTCTTAAATAATTCTTTAGATAGTAGTTTTTTTTTTTGCTCGATCATACAGTACATTCAATTTAGGATAATAATAACATGAATAACAACAATAAATTGAACACCTCATTGATTTTCAAATCCATTTTCGACACTTCATTGGGTTTCATAAGTTTTGCTTGTACTGCTTTTCTCATAGCGTGCCATTCTTGTCCTTCACTGTGAAAACAAAATGTGTAAAATAGGATATAATGCCATAAAACAACATTTAAAGATGCCCCATCATCAGCATCTGTAGCATACTGGTATGTCACTTCTTAGCAACAATATATACAAACAAATAGGATACTCGAAAGGATATTCAGTAATTAGTTGTATAATTTGTCATTTTCATAATTTCGAGAAACCTTTAAAAAAGCTATGATCTTAAAACCAAATTTTGTTGCACATGGAGATTTTTAGAGATGGTGAATTCACTATGTAATTGGCATATTTTGATTTTTTTTATATTTATCAATTTGTTAGCGTTGAAAAAACTGCCACCAGATTATCTTATACATTTTAATACTCAAAAATGCCGAAAATAGTGAAAATTTGCGAATTCACAAAGAAAATTTTAGCTAGAGGTGGAATTAAAAACAAATCTGTAGAAAACATCTGTACCATGTTCATGATTTATTTTTACAATTTTTCTATATATATATATATGTAACAGGTATTGCCCCTACCCCAATCGCAGATCGAATGCATGTGAGGGGGAACCTATATGTTCCAGGTGTGTGGTACTTTATACCTGTCAGGCTCACGGGAGGCCTGAGCCTCCGCTAGTGAGAGCCTGGGGTGAATCCTCTGGAATGATCTTCCTTACAGCGCCTCCACCTATATAGGATTCTAGGAGTGTAGAATGTACCCCACACAGGACCCACATATAGTAACCACATACACAGTAGTATAAGTATAACAGTTTACTATATGCAGCATCAAACATAACACAATACACATCAGCAATAATAACAGTGACAGTGTCCTTCTATGACACTCATAAGCACAAATACCTGTCTTCTCACGTGTCTTAACCCCAATCTGTATACCCAAAGTCCTTATACCCCAAAGTCCCAAGAGTCCCGCAACCCCACCAACGTGTGGGACAGTGCTGCCCACTAAGATGCAATGTATAGGTGGTGCACTTGGTGACTTGAATAATACCTGCCCGGCTCTCCTGCAACCGGGTACCGCAGAACTTTGGAAATGGACCCGTCTGTGTCCAGTGCCGAAGCCTCAGAGATGGGGATCTCCTTTTGAGCAAGCTCACCGCTCAGACAGTCTCTGTCTCTGCTCTGCAGAGAATGATCCACTGCAACACTCACTCTTCTTGTCAGAGCACACAGCACTGCAGATATGTCCCTAACTAAGCTGACTGCTAACAGGGCAAGGTCTCTACCTAAAGGGCCTTCCCTAAAGCAGCCACAAACTGAAGGGGAGTTGGGCCTAGCTGGGACCTAGGGGGTAACCTGGCCTAGTGTAGAAGTACTGCTCCCTACACACACCTTTCCCTACCTTATCCCAGCACCAACTGACACTCTCACACTCGTGCTCCACTGTCAGCTTCCTGACTCCAGCACGCAACATTGTATCTCCTTTGTTGCAGGAGAATCTGTAATCCTTAGTAGCTGTTTAACTGCAAGTGCTCTGGGCGAAAGGGCAGTCCCCAGAGGCTGCTGGGAATTGTAGTCAACTCAGGACCTCTTTAGAATTGGGACCGCGTGCGCAATCTTTACTGAGCACGCGCGATCATGTAATGGCCGCCGCTGCACTCAACTGTGCATGCTCTAACTCTGGTAGGCCCTGCGCTACTGTAATGGCTACCGCGGTGGTTCTACGCATGTGCGACCTCACACCAACCTTAACATTGCTGCCGGCACTCCTGGCACTGTACAGCGCGTGCGCGACTACACTGTGCAACCGCGAGCTCCTGCAAGATGGCGGCGCCCTGTAGCTGATGTCGCTGGCATCCCCCGGAGACGCGAACGTCCCTGGCGACGTGAACGCCCCCGCAGCTCCCCGACATACTACAGGGGTCCCCGTTCTCCCGCAGTGGTAAGGGGGCCCAGAGGGAAGCCTGCTACATATATATATTTATATATATCTATATATATATATACATATATATCTATATATATATATATATATATATATATATATATATATATATATATATATATATTGTGAGAGAGAAAAAGAGCCCTGAACAAAAAGCACTCTAGTATGCCTGGCAGTACAAAAACACATAATTTTTATTAGAGGTTGTCACAGAACAAAAGTTAAAAAAACAAAGCACAGAAAATTAAAATAGGGCATGGATTCCCTGTCCGTAGCAGAACTTGATAAATCCTCCAACAAGTATATCACAATGGGATTCCCTTTTTAAACATGCATGTCTCCCAAGAAGCGAAAAACGTCCAGACACCCCTGTTCCTGCGGTTGTTATTTATACCGAGATGCCTATACCAATTTTTATTCTGTGAGTTTTTATAACCGTTTTTATTTTCCATAAATCTGACAATATTACCCTATGGGCCTTGCGCTTTTTTCTTTTTTCTTTCCCTGTCTATAGCTTTCCCTGGTCCCGAGGTTGGTTCCAGATGAAAAAAGGCTGCATACCCATAGGAGATCAGGCTTGGACTCTGTATTTGGGACCACAAAAAGCAAACTTCTTGGACACTAAGTATTTTAATTGATTGTAACAATTGTTGAAAGTTTTGCTGTGTAAATCCCTTGTAACTCATTTTCTCCCTTTGTGTGTTATTAATACACAAGGAGGCTGATAAGTAAGAGCGCTGGTGGACACATTTGGAGGCAGAGGGGCTTACACCCACCTGCTCACAATTGTGTTATACTCAATTTCACATCACTTTACAGCTCTAAACATTGCTGGCATATCAGATACATAGAGAGTGGTGTGAATAACATGCATAGTGTCACAGCAATAAAAGAACAATCATAGGTCTTGGAAACTGCAGGGTAATGCTAGATAGTCAGGCTAGATAAAGGGGCTTAAAATGAACCCCTCATTAAGACCTTTAGGGGCTAGGGTTTGGAGTGTATAAATCCAACGTGACTCATATTTGAGTAGTTCCTGATCCCAATTACCCTTTATAATGCCTAATGAGAGCTGATCTATACCTTTGAAGGTAAGTACAGTGTGGTCACCTTGATGATGATCATTATTCCCATGTCTTTACCAAGGTAAAGACACCTTTTGACATTATTGTGCCTCCTTTGGGTAATAATGTCCATGGTGACGGGATTCCTGAAAAGCAGGTTGGTTGATTTTTGCTATAGTATGTAACACTTTTTACTGTGTGTAAACTGTGTAAAAATCCTGTGTGAGATTTAAAAAAAAACTCTGTGTGAGATAGAAAACTTTGTGTGAGTGATAAATTAACTGTGTGTTAGGAGGAAAAATCTGTGTGAGTAAGAGAAAAAATTGTGTGGTAAATTAGGTGATAATAATATGGAGAACAGTGACCCAAATGCAGCACTCGGGCTCACACTCTGATTGATAAGTTATAGTATTAAAAATAATTTTATTTGATACAACATATTAAAATACTGGGTGTTAAAACAACATAAAAATTCCAAGTGGATCTAATGCTGAGTTAAGTGTGTACTCAGGATCCTAACAATAATATTGGATGACCATTATAATTTTGATCAGCCACTCACAGCGGTCCTTAAATATGTGGAATCCGTTGTTAGTGTAGATAGAGGGAGGAATAGGAGGTGTGCACAAATCCTCAGAGCTTGCTATAATGTAATATAGGGAACACAGAGAGAACAGAACCCCAATGGAGAGCACTCAATCACTCAAAACATATACATAAGTGGAAATGGAAGTGTAGTGTATAGTATGGTGAGGAGTGAATGGGTTAAAAAACTTGAACAAGATAAAGGTATCACTATTAAGCCCTTCCGATAAGGGGGGTAACCTCGTGATACTTAGGAGCGACGACTATGTAACAGAGAACAAACGGTTGCTAGCAGATAGAGCATGTTATGAGGTTCTTACTAGTGACCCCACGTCAGAGTATCAGAGAGAATTACTTACCATCCTGACATAGGCTATACAAACTAACCTCCTCACACAGAGAGAAATGGATTTTATCTTTGTTAAGTATCCCAAAATGGCTACTTTTCACTCCTTACCGAAGATTCACAAGAAACAGACCTCCCCCAGGACGTCCCATAGTGTCAGGAATTGGCAATCTCACAGAACATGCGAGTAGCTATATAGACCAGATACTTAGACCCTTTGTAATAGCCCTCCCTTCGTACCTGAGAGACACCAAAGACATCCTCAATAAACTTGACGGCATAACAGTCACGGATGACACTATCTTGGTGTCCCTGGATGTTGAAGGGTTATATACGTCTATACCTCCCCAAAAATGTATAGAGGCAGTATCATACTTCCTGAGATCGAGGGGTGCCACTTTCAAGGGTCACAGCACTTTTCTGGTGAAGCTACTACAGTATCCTTTGTACTCACCAGAAACTACTTCCTATTCAATGGAAGACTGTACCACCAGACCCAGGGTACAGCGATGGGGACCAAGTGTGCCCTATCATATGCCAATCTGTACCTGGGCTGGTGGGAGGCAGAAGTGGTTTTAGGTGAAGGCAATGAGGCATATATGGACCATATTGACATGTGGTATAGGTTCATCGATGACATGTTTCTAATGTGGAGGGGACCACTTGACCTCCTCAAGAGATTCATCAATGGACTCAACACTAACACCAATAACTTAAAACTCACATGCAAGATTGGTCTAGATCAGATTACCTTTCTCGACCTAATAATCAAAAAAGAACCTACTGGGATGATCAGCACTACCATTTACAGGAAGAGTACTGCTACAAACAGCATTCTTAGGGCAACAAGCCAGCACCCACCCAACTTGATTAAAGGCATCCCTGTAGGCCAGTTTTTGTGAATTAAGCGAAACTGTACTAATGATGTAGAGTTCGAGAATCAGGCCCTACTTATGAAGGATAGGTTTCTAGCACGTGGATACAGTAAAAACATTGTCCAAAAGGCATATAAGAGAGCAAAGAACACTCTGAGGATAGATCTTCTCAAAGATAGAGTAGATGAGAGACTCACCAACACGATCATATTCATTGGTACATATAACGAACAATGGTACCATGCTAAGAATGCCTTCCAAAAGCATTGGCATATCCTCAGAGCTGATGTGGACCTGAAGGAAGTATTAAGACCTTACCCCGAGATGACTAGCCGTAGGTCTAAGAACTTACATGACCACCTGGTGAGGAGCCATTTTGAGGCTAATGTTAGCAAGACCTGGCTTCCTAATAAACCGCCAGGCTGTTTTAGCTGCCACAGCTGCAAAGCGTGCTCTGTCATAATTAATGCCAAAACGTTCAATAACTGGGACAACACACGAACCTTTGAAATTCAAAAGTTTATTAATTGCAAAACACCAGGCGTTATGTATATTGCAGAATGCATCTGCAATAAGACGTATATAGGGAAGACTAGATGCCCTTTTAGGATATGCGTCTTGGAACATCTCGGCAGCATTAGGCTTGGACACGCTGGTAGCGAGACACAATAATGATCATCATCAAGGTGACCACACTGTACTTACCTTCAAAGGTATAGATCAGCTCTCATTAGGCATTATAAAGGGTAATTGGGATCAGGAACTACTCAAATATGAGTCACGTTGGATTTATACACTCCAAACCCTAGCCCCTAAAGGTCTTAATGAGGGGTTCATTTTAAGCCCCTTTATCTAGCCTGACTATCTAGCATTACCCTGCAGTTTCCAAGACCTATGATTGTTCTTTTATTGCTGTGACACTATGCATGTTATTCACACCACTCTCTATGTATCTGATATGCCAGCAATGTTTAGAGCTGTAAAGTGATGTGAAATTGAGTATAACACAATTGTGAGCAGGTGGGTGTAAGCCCCTCTGCCTCCAAATGTGTCCACCAGCGCTCTTACTTATCAGCCTCCTTGTGTATTAATAACACACAAAGGGAGAAAATGAGTTACAAGGGATTTACACAGCAAAACTTTCAACAATTGTTACAATCAATTAAAATACTTAGTGTCCAAGAAGTTTGCTTTTTGTGGTCCCAAATACAGAGTCCAAGCCTGATCTCCTATGGGTATGCAGCCTTTTTTCATCTGGAACCAACCTCGGGACCAGGGAAAGCTATAGACAGGGAAAGAAAAAAGAAAAAAGCGCAAGGCCCATAGGGTAATATTGTCAGATTTATGGAAAATAAAAACGGTTATAAAAACTCACAGAATAAAAATTGGTATAGGCATCTCGGTATAAATAACAACCGCAGGAACAGGGGTGTCTGGACGTTTTTCGCTTCTTCTGCTGCGTTGATGCACGGCCCTCCTCGTTGTCCCGATCAGCAACCGTTCAGCTTCCGCGTCAGATGACTCGCGACGTCGGCGCGTGACGTCGATCGGGGGGTTGGATTATGGGCAGTCACCTGCTTCTTCTCCGAAGACGGAACTTGCGCTTTTTTCTTTTTTCTTTCCATGTTTAGAGCTGTAGCTGCCTATAACCTAGTGTCCACACGTAGCGCTGTTAGTTCACATACACACGAACACTGCACAGCCTTTTTACTAACCATTAGTTTCAGAATAGGACGCCTACTAACCAATCAGAGCTCACGTTCTCTGACAAATACTGGGGGCAGCACAGATGCTCCCGTCCAGCCTTGAGAAAGCACGCCCAGCGAAACGTATGTCGGCATGTGATGTCATCACGTCAGAGGGGCGGGATTAGCGCTCTATGTTTGGAGCTATGTATGTGCATTAGCATGTTTAATTGTTTTTAAACTACAGCAACACCCACCGGTTTGCACTCTAAGCACCCAGCATTAGCAAGTTGGTGCACTGCTACTAAGCGTCCCCACGGGGGCTGCTGTATTATTGCCGGATACCCTGCCCACCATCTGGAGTGGGGCATACTCAGTGTTAAGCAGGCACTACTTCTGCACTGCTGTTCAAGCTTTATACCTGCCCGTTATGACGTGACGAAGCCGGTGTCACATGGTATTTCAGCCAATCAGATCGTGGGAACCAATTCCACACTCTGATTGGCTGAAATACCATGTGACGCCGGCCATCTTAGATTTAGTGAAGTTATCTTAAAGGCAAATGAAGCACAGCCATTCTGATTGGCTGGCATCATTCCCTTTAAGTGACGTCATGTAAAAAAAAAAAAAAAAGTCGGAACATGGTTTGAACAGCCAATCAGGTGGCTGTTAACCATCAAGAAATGGTGACAGATGAAGATAGAAGAAGGTGATTAAAGAAAGAAAAAAGAAGATTTGAGTACCTGATCCGGATCTTCATGGCGGATGGCATCGGATGCAGTTGGAGGCCTTCAAAGTACGTGAGCTTCCTGTTTCCCCGGGAGTCGGAGGGCCACCGCTTCTAATGGTAAGTAATATATTGAATGTTTGTAAATGTCTCTTTTTACAGGTTTATTCTTTGGATGTGTTTTGTGATTTTTGGGGGAGGCACATTGACTGATAATATATTAATCTGTACCACTTTAGGGTACAGATTAATACATTATTATGACAATATTTGGGGGGCATTTGTGGCTTGGTATTGCTGTTGGTTTTTTTAATGTCAGTTTCTTATGTGGATGTGATTGTTTGTTTTTTTCCTGCTTAATGTAATAAAATGTTTGCGATTGGTGTTCGTTTGTAGTTAATGTTGTATTATGTTAGCTAATGCATTTTATGGTTATTTCAGATATTGTTTGAATTTATTTCTTTGTCTTTTAATGTTTACATTCATTAATGTTGTAGTAATTCATTGGTTTGATTGGTTAGTGTTACTATTCATTTTGAGTTGGTTTAGGAATTAATTGGTTTAATTGGTTAATGGTTTATTTAATTAATTGTTGATGTTGTTACTGCTTGTATTCATTGGATTAGCTGGCTACTGTTTTTATTTACTTTATTTAGGTATGCTATTGCAGTGTTTAATAATGGGCAAATAATCTATTATCCATATCTGGATAATAGTTATTTTGCACATTATTGTACTGTATGTGTTAGGGGGGTGTATTTAGTTAGAAATAATGTTTAGTATTTTTGTAGGCACAACATTGGTACCGCAGGCCCGCGGGGACCCCGGGACGGCCGCGGGGTCAGCCGGGGACACCCGCCGGCCTGTTGTATGGGTTTTGCGCATGCAAAAAGGTAAACAAAGATTTTTTTCTAAGTCCTGCATTTTTTATCACCTGCCTTTAGCTGGTGAGCTTTATTCAGCGCAACTTTCACATACGATAAGTTTGTGTTGCTTAGTGAATCCCGCAGAAGGGCAGGATTCAGTGCAAACAGCTCATCGTACGAGCAAAGTTGGACTTTGAAAAATTTCCAGGAAAAAGTCAGTTTTAGAGCGCAAAGTGCCTGTTTGCGCGGCTTAGTGAATAGCGCTCGGCGGAACGTCCCGTTCTAAGAGCACTTTGTGCTCTTAAAACGACTTATCACTGCTTAGTGCATAGCCCCCTGTGTGTTTTAAGTCACACTGTTTGACTCATTACACTACTCTCTAGCCATACTACCCAATGGGCAGGTTTACTGTACAAGACTTGCTTGCATGAGAGAGTCAATACAAGCAGTAGTTGCACTAAGAGCCTCCATCAGTGGCTTGGCTCTCTGCACCCACATTCGCGGATAGGTGACATACTGTATGTAGATACATCTGCATCCTATAATACTTTTAGGAGGGCAGCATATATGTTACGTGCTGTATCTGGCATATTTTATATTTTATATTTTATATTTCGCTGCTTCTTTGGCTCACCTTTGAGTCTCATTTCATTGGATACCTTAGTGTTCTATATATTTTAGTTGAGTATTACTCCCATTAAAGTTTTTTAACCCATTCACTCCTCACCATACTATACACTACACTTCCATTTCCACTTATGTATCTGTGATTTTGAGTGATTGAGTGCTCTCCATTGGGGTTCTGTTTCTCTGTGTTCCCTCGATTTATCATCCCAGATTGTAGCACCATTACCACCCTTCTAAGCAGTAGCAAGGGTTTCCCTTCCCATTCCCTAGCCCCTTCTCCCCTCTCCCAAGTTCGTTATAATGCAATATACACAGATCAGATTGGCTGGCTACAAGACATAACTAAGACATATATCTCAGGGGTGAAAGAGATTGCTTTGCATGAGTCACAGTGTATGCCTAATAAAGCTGTAAGTTACAGCCCACGTGTGTATTCCTTGTATCAGTTGAAAGATAACCTGTATGTTTTGTGTACACAGACAGCATTATGTGTATAAATTAACAGCCCCTTTTGCAGTATTATGTGTTAGGAACTAGGTGATTTAACCCTTTCATAAATTTAATGAAGCACATAATAAATAGTAGAAACAGAGACTATGCTAATATACAAATGCAGCGACCATTATTTTAACAAATCCTGAATCCTTTTTCGTGTGCTCTGCTGTATTCCACGCAGTATTCACGGCGCATTCCCGCATTCACACCGCTTTCACACCGCCAGGCACAGCGGTTTACCACGGTTGATCGTGATTTAATTTAATGGTTTTGGCTTTCTTTGGGTGCAATTCTTCACGTATCTGCCAGGTGGCAGAAATTAATGAATTGTAATGTGTACAGTTCTGTCTGTGCTACAGTGTCAATTTGCAGGTGTTTAAAAATGTAAGGAATCCGCTCCTGGGTTTGGCTGGAGCTCATCCTTGCAGCTATAGTGTTCCAGACAAACCCCTGTCTGAACCTGCAATCAAGAATCACCTGCTTTTGCAATTAGACTGCAGCCTGCTTCTCGCTGATTACTATGCAGCTCTGTCTCATTGGCTGCCTGTCCTATTTAACTCCTGCCCCTTCCCCTAGGAATGGGCTGTACATACACTTCTCACTTTCTCTAGTAACTGTGTTTGCCACAGCCTGTGTTTGGCCTTCCTGGCCTTCTTGTCATAGTTCTCAGTTTCTGGCAGACTTTGCCACGCTAAAGCGCTTACACTGAAGCCCTCAGTGTTTCTTGTCCTGTCTGCAGTTCCTGTTCCCAGTGACCCTCCAGTGGCCTCTAATCTAAGCTGCACCTGGCTAGGGAGAGCTGTTCTGTGCTGTAGCACTGGATCCCCGGTTCCTGTTCCCTCAACCTAAAGTCCTGCTATCTTCGCTGAAGCAGCTTCATTTTACTCCCTGATGACAACCTTGGCTTCGACCACCGCTCCTGTGCCGCCTGCCTTGACCCCTGCCTGGATAATGCTAACCCTGCTTTCTCCAATCCTGACCCAGCTATGCACGGCTACGTATTTCAGAACCCGGATCTGGCTTCATGGTCTAAGGTCGGTGTTTCCACATCCCAACCTCGGCCCGCGGTCCAGTCCAGGTTTGTGGTGAGCATAACCCTTACAATAAAACAGATAAAAGCCAAGTCTACAGTACCACAGTGGTCCATTGTGATTCAACCTTGAAGACGTTATCAAATGTAGGCACTTCATAATAAAAACGTATAAAACTCAAAGCTTTGTCCTTTTTTCTACATTCCTACAGTATCCTTGCACAATTGCTGACTGGACTGTACACCATGTGTACACCATACATGTATAAAAAAAACATGTAGTTATGCATTTTTAATATTTTCTGCAATTAATGCTGCAGCAGATAACATGGCGACAGTAGCAGAAATATATGAATATTTCATTTCGAACTATGATTTTTATTGCTGATGTGGCAATGTAAACACCCATATTTTGAGTATATAAGCTCTGTTCAGAAACTACCAAACTAGGGTCATTATTTTTGACTCTCCCTGTTATCACTTGAATTAGTAATCAATAAGTCTGCTTTTCTTGAACAAATATTATTATTATTTTATCTTATTTTTACAGGATTAACAGTTGCTTTGTCTCCTCCCTCCCTTTCTTCTATCCTCATTCACATTCCTTTGTCTCATTTTGTCAATTAAACCAGTGCTGTACAGATGTAGCAGATATACTATTGACTATTCCACAGGAAACAGCAGTTGGAAGCTGCCTGTTATGGAATTCCCAGTGGAAAAATGTATTACCCATAAGGATTAACACAGCGGGGTCCCTGCCTCTGAATGGAATTCCCGCTGTGTTAATCCTACCGGGCTCCACCAGTCTGGAAGAGCTGCGCAGTGAGAGCAGACATGATCAGTCCCTCACTGTGCGCATCTCTAACAGGCGATCGCAATGTTTTTATTTAATTGTAATTACATAGTATTGAAGCAGGGGGTCTCCAGAGATGAACCTCATTACTTTCAGCCCCAAGGACTCCCTGCTTCCCGAGTTACAGGCCCCGGAATGGGGTGCCGGTATCTCCCTGCATTGTTTAACTCTCCCGCGTCCTGTGACACAGGAGAATTAAACTTGCAGGAGATAACGGCACCCCATAATGGGGCCTGTATTTTTGGAAGCACAGGGTCACCATGGCTGAAAGTAATGCGGATCAGCTCGTGATACCTCCTGCTTCAACACTGTGTAATTAAAATAGCAATAAAAGTAGCATCATTACCATAGTGACTAGCCGCTAAGGTAATAAAGCGGTTAAAGCAAAGTATCAAGTTTGTAGGGGTTAGAAGGAGTAGATGAATTGATAGTTACCCAAGAGCGGGTGTTTAGGCCTATCAGGAGGCTGTTGGTAGGGGTTAACCCCTTCATTACCTTAGTGGTTACTACCGCTAAAGTAATGAAGGGGTTAACCCCTCCCACTGCTCACACGAGGGGCCTAAACACTCACCCCGGGGCAACTACCCATTTCATACTCCTTCTCTACCTCCACCAACCTTTCCCCCCCCCCCCCACACACACACACAAAGGAATGGGCAAATGTCATAGTAACCAAATGTGGCTAGTAGCGATTTTGCCCATTTCAACATACAGTAAAATGTAATAATAAATGTTTTACTTATCCCTTGCCAGTTTGAATGCCTCCTCCTCCTCCTCTTCTTCTTCCTCACCAAGGTGGGAGAAAGGGCTGATGCCCAACCATTAAAACAACAGTAACCTCTTAATTAACTTAGCTGTTACAGCTACGGTAATTACTGCAAGTGGTTACTGGTGTTTTAATGGGGTGGATGAAGAGTGTACTGTAGTTGCCGCAGGGTGGGTGGTTAGGCCTCCCGGGATGGATGCGGGATGTGTTATCCTCTTAATTACCTTAGCGGTAGCCAAATGGCTAATAGCACTTTTGCACATTTGTGTAGCAAAAATAAAATACACAATACAAATAAATTGACATTGCAATACTGTACATTAAAATAAACAGTAGTCAATAAACCCATTGATTGCCACTGTGGTATGCCCTCAACATTGGCACACATAACAAAATTAACAATCATTACTACTCATCCCTTCTACCCGTAAAAGCCCTACTCTCACCCACCAACACACAGTCATGGGCAAAAGTCTTATTATCCAGATCTGGAAAATAGCAAATTTGCCCATTAAAAATAAAACATTAGCCAGTCAACAAATAGTAAACAAAAGTTGCACTTACCCCTGCCAGGATGAAGGCTGTCTTCATCTTCTTCTCCGTCCTCCTTGTCATCTTCCGTGGCACAGACAGTAATAAAACCTCATTTCTGGCCTATAACCCCTTAATCAACTTAGCCGCTATTAACCTCTATGGTAATTAAGTGATAAAAAACCCCGCCCCACCTTGATACCCACCTAGGATGCCACTACCCCCATCCCCTACCCTATTTACCCCTATTGTCATGGGAGACCAGGACTAACCCACCAGGGATCAACTCACCAGACAGAACAAAACAGAGTTAATAAAAGGGAATTTATTGGACAATAATATAGGAACACCCACTCTCAACTGGGGTAACTGGGGAATTCCCTGCAGGTAGGGCAGGGACCTCCGTGAGAAGATTTTCCCAGTTCTTCTCCCACTATCCTACAGGTGTTGGATTGGACCTGCACCTTATGCTTGGTACCGACACAGCACCACTTCACTCTAAATCCTGGGGGCCTCTTTCCCCACCTTTTATACCTCATGGCATAACAAAGATACATTAAGGGAGGATTAAGGCCAGGTGCCTTCTATATGACCCAACACCTGATTGGTGGGTTAACATGCAACGTTATGTTGGTTACATAAAAACAGTTACATGGAAAGATCACAGACAACCTGCAACATTTCTCCTGAGTAGAGAGTTAACCCCTGTTCCCTGAAGTGCTGGAACCAGGCTAAACAATACATAGATATCTGTAACATAATACAGGTAAGGGTAATGGCGGATTAACCTTTATTTAAAGCAATCACATCAACCCCTACCATCACACCTCCCTCCTAAGCAGAAAGCTCCGGGGTAGTGACCCCAACTGGTTGATCCCCCGCATGAGGCTTGAAGGTCAGAGTTTATCCGGCCCTGGATCATCCTGCTGATTAAGTACATTAGCATTGCCATGCTCATTCCCTTTCTTGTGCTGTATGATGAAGTCATATTCCTGTAAGGCCAGGCTCTACCGCAGCAGCTTGGCATTATCCCTTGAGACCTGCTACAACCAGCTCAGTGGATTGTGGTCCGTAAGTACATAAAAGGGCAGTCATACACATACGGCTGGAGTTTCCAGAGAGCCCATACTGTGGCCAAGAATTCCATGTCAATCATAGTATAAGCAGCCTCCCGATCTAATAGCTTGTGGATTAAGTACACGATTGGGTATTCAACCCCATCGGCACCCACCTGACTTAGCACTATACCGATACCAAAGTTACTGGCATCGGTCTGAATCAGGAACTGCTTGTCGTAGTCATGAGCTGCCAGGATTGAAGTGCTTGCCAGGGCTGCCTTGAGAGCTGAGAAGACACTCTCACTCTCTGGTGACCAGGTTACTGTGTGAGGGAGTCGCTTTTTAGTCAGGTTGGTCAAGAGTTTGGCCAGGGGACAGTAAGGTGGTACAAACTTGCGGTAATAACCACGGTCCCCAGAAATTCTAGCACCTGTTCCTTGGTCTTGGAAACTGGCCACCCCACAATGGCTTCCACCTTAGAGGGCTCTGGCTTGAGATGCCTCCCGCCTACCCTGTGCCCAAGATATAGAACCTCTGTCATCCCTATTTGGTAATTGGCCGGCTTTAGCATGAGCTTGGCCTCCTGGATGAGGGCTAGGACCACCGCTACATGGGTAAGGTGGTAAGCCCAGGAGTTGCTAAAGACCACCAGGTCATCTAAGTATGCCTGGGTATACCCCAGCATTCCCTCCAGTAGGCGATTAACTAGACACTAGAAGGCAGCCAGCACGTTATTCATCCCGAAAGGCATGACTGAAAATTCATACAAGCCACTCGGGGTCAGGAAAGCCGACTTCTCCCATGCCTCCTGAGTTGCCAAGAGCATCATCCAGAGACAGTGACCTAATTGTTAAATACCTCCCATTCATAAACTTTGTGTTCTTATGATTTTCTGCAACTCTCTTTACAAAACATTTTGACAATACCAATACTTGTTCAGTTCTGCATACCAATTTTACCCAGCTGTTATACAAGTAGAAAGC
The DNA here is from genome assembly GCF_040206685.1 of Ascaphus truei. NCBI lineage: Eukaryota > Metazoa > Chordata > Amphibia > Anura > Ascaphidae > Ascaphus > Ascaphus truei. Next base: position 166,846,279 of record NC_134484.1, on the reverse strand, counting down.
AAGCACCTGCAGCATTAGGCTAAGGCCCCGCTCCCTCAGTCAGCACGCCCGCACTGCAGACAGGCGGTGCGCTGACAGGCACAGACCGCGATATGCCCGTGCCCGAGCGGGAGGGGGGCAGGAGTGGGAGGGGGGGGGCGTGGTTTGAGCGGAGGAACCCACTACTCCCCTCCCTCCACGGGCTCGGTCTCGGTCTCCCAGGCTGCAGGAGGGAGCTGCTGTGGGCTGCTGGAAGGTAAGCAGCTCCCGCTCCCTCCCCCTTCCCCCACAAATGCCCTCCTGATTCACCGCTGATACACACACACACACCACCCCCTACCTTGTGGAGGAAGCTGTCTGACAGCTCCCGCTCCCGCCCCCGCCGCTGATAGGCTCATCAGCGCACCACGTGACGCGTCACTGCTCGGGATCACAATTTTCTTGCATCCCCTGGCGGCTGACGCGTCACAGCACATTGTGAGCCGTGCAGCGAGGGGGGACTGGGACCGGCTAGGAAAGGATACCTCTGCTGGTGAGGAATGCGCACGCAGCCGCGCGTACCGCCCGACGCAGCGGGACTAAAGCCTTAGAGAGAAACGTGTGTCAAAGTTGGCCCATAAACTTTCAGACACACTGTATCTCATCGCAAACCCTCAAAAGTTTGTTAAAACCTTTTGTTATTCAAAAAACGTGCAAAAGAATGCAATTCCACCTACGTGTACAGTAAGTCTCCATTTTGTTGTTTTTGTTTTTTTGCCAGGTTTTTGCTTTTATTTTAAAATCAATAAGATACACAATTTACTCAAACTACAAAACTTCCTCTAGATGAATAGGTAGCAACATGACAAATTGGTTAAAAATTTATTTTTATTATTATGTGTCCATGCAACTCAAATCATTTGCAGTGCTATCCATAATGAACAACACTCAGTTTTCAAATTCATAAAAAAAACTTTTTTTATATTGTCATATACAGTATATACTGTACATATCTGAATAACATTTATTAAGGTGGATTGCAATAGAACTTCAAATGTGTATTTTGCAGTATTGCAATCAGACTTAGAATTACTTTCACTGAGATTAATTTGTTACATCTTGAACTTAACAGCAATTTAGTTTTGTCATTCAAAAATGATTATATGCTATGTGTAAGGTTTAACATTTCAATAATTTAGACTCTCTGTTTTTCAATTAATATAAAATTGTAAATTACTTACAGTGTAAGTAGACCACAAGCTTCTCCTCTGTAATCTCTGTACATTTTCCATGGCTTTATTTCCATTCTTCTAGGGTAAGTGCTCTCTTTTCTGTAAAAGGTTTCCAACAGAGTTGGATCTCCAATTTGCACTGACTTAAAAAATCCAAGATTCATCTTAAATATCTTTCCAAATTTCTGATGGTACTTGTACTAAATATGAAGATAAAATAAAGGCCTGATATTAACAATAAAGTAAATGTTCCATAGTCATTAAATCAGATTTGTAAATAGTGAACATTATTGAATAAATACATGATATCAATTCACAGTTACATAAAAGCACAAACTATTGAAAATATTGTAATGCATTCATTTTCTTTGTGCATTTAAAAGTTGTATTTGTTTACAAAACAGATGATGCAATATTGTCAAGAGTTGCAAACAACTTAATTAAAAAAAACTCTACACTTACCATGATTTCATGCTGATTTTTTAACCCTCTATTCCAAAGGACATTTAAAAGGCTTCCAATTCCAGGCCAGTCTACAGGACCTGGGAGAGAGGAGAAAGGTAAAGGTCTTGTTGGCAATGTGATACTTTCAGAAGATGTATGGTAATATACATTGTGGGGGCAGAATGGAGATTTGAAATACAGTACACCATGCAATAGCAAGGGTGTTGGAAGCTTCATTGTTGAAATAATTTTTCCTGTCATCTACTGTATTTAATTCCCTTATCTAAAATGTCATCAAAATCTAATATTGGGTATTTTAGATTATATATATTCTACCGTATGTGTATAATTACAATAGATGTGCTACAATAGATGCGCACATGAATAAATGTGCGTCATGTGTGTGAGAAGATGTGATTGTCCCTCCATTTGATTAGCTTTTATACGGTTATATCAATAAAGGAAACACACCTTTGCACATTATTGGTTAAGAGTTTCAATAGAATGGAATTGGGAGGAACTGAGAAAGGTCAATCCATATGCAAATCAAAGATTACTTATTTATATCAACATAAGCATCAGTTTGTTTTTTGCTAATTAAGAAGATGAACAAGCTGAACAGATTCACATTCAAGTACACTTGTTGCAGTGTACTGTGCTCTCATTTCTGTTAGTACATCTAGCTAACAAAAGGTTAGAAAAAAATACACAATAGTTAAACAGTTGAAAAACATGTTAATTAAATTGACACTTTTACCACAAACAAAAGTGTAAATGTCATGTTGCGCTAGGAATTCTGAGTTTTGAGCTTTTGTTTTTTTTTCCTAAGCAGAAGTTTGCATACTGTTCCATTTATTATTGAAGTACTTTGTTGCAATAACAGAGGCTGCAGTGTTTCAAAATGAAATAAATAATGCGTACACTACTTTCTATTTGTCTGTAGAGGAAATATAGTAATACAGTATAGACTAGGTTTCAGCATGGCTACAAATACTGTAAAACATGTTTTATATTTGCTATAAATTATTTTCATATAATACATTTTTTTAGCTGAATGATTATTTTCATTTAAAGCAGCAATACTACTTTTCCCCTTTATTTTTTCTTTCTTATTTTCATATGTAAAGCATGTGACATTGTATAATTCTACATTCTTAACTAAGCTGATCTTTCCTAAACTGGGAATCATTTGGTGCTCCATTTATAAATCTGTCAAAATCTTTATTGTGTGCCTAACAGTCTTTCAGTTTCAATCAATCCTTCAGTCAGTGTAACTCAGCAGCTACAATGTATCCTTATATAATTAAGGTAACATTGACTATTGTTACAGTTTATAGCTCAAACTGCAGTGAACATTGGCAACAAATTAACACAAACAGGAAAGAGTTGCAAAAATCTTGCACTGCTTAGAAGTGGGCTTCTATAGAAAACAAAGGATACGTTAAAACCCATTAAAAAATAAATTAAGAGTTGGAAAAAAACAGTCACTATTATCTAATAATACAGAATGGATTTATTTTAAAAAACGTAAGATTTTGCGTTTTGCAGCTTTAACAGGATAAACTTCTTTGTACAGTAACTGTTTTGTGCCTGTTCTTCAAAGGTAGTCATCTTTTTTTTTCAAAGCTACTGTAGAAGTCAAATAAATAAAATTATATTAATTATAGAAGATCTACAGTACTTCAAACGTTTAGAAATATGCATACCTTTGTGCATACAGGTGTATTAAGATTTGCCTGAATGACCGCGAGAAGCTAAGTCTAAATCTCAGCAATTACTGTATTTACATTTTCGTAATAATCATGTGTGCTGTAGCTGCAAAAACTTGAGTTTTAGCATCCGTCGTTGTACTCTGCAGTAATGATAGTCAGTGCTAGTGTGCTATTGTCTCTTTAATCTAAATACAATGTAACCCATCCCTTATTTCCATTCATCTCATATGTTATGATACAATGAGAATGAGAAGGAGAAGGAGCGGCTCAGTGAGTAAAGATACTGACTGGCATTTAGAGTTTGAAGCAGGGGAGTCTGGTTCAATTCCTGGTGTCAACTCCTTGCGACCTTGGGCATGTCACTTTATCTTCCTTATCTTACCATAGATTGTAAGCTCCATGGGACAGGGACTTCTGCCTGTGAAATGTCTCTGTAAAGCACTATGTAAAACTAGCAGTGTGATACAAGAACATGCTATTATTATTATTTATTATTATACAATATCCCATTTATTTCAATGTAACCCACCACTTATTCACCTAAAATCTCCAGATGACTAAAAAGTAATTTTCAAGTATGACTTTTTTTAATAGATTACAGTAAATGATAGTTTTGAGATAAAGATTGTGTGAAATAATACAATCTTCTTCAATCTTCTTTGGGCTGGCTCTTGTGCAGTTTCACCTGTAAAATAATTGTGAGAATGTTAATAGCCGAGAAGAAATTTTCGCGCATGTATGTGCTATAGAACTTGTTTGAAATGCATATATGTGTCTTTATTTCTGCATAAGCGTGTTTCTATGAAACCTGGTTGAAATGCATAAATGTTTCATTGAATGTCTGCTCATGCACAGTACAGGTATTGCCAATTGAATGTAACGCATGCATTTCCTTCATTGTCCATTATCACTGTTGATGTTAATCAACCTGTCGAAAACAAGGAATAAAAAATGACTAAAATGATGCAAATATTTTCTGAAATAATACAATCTTCTTCAACAGACATCTTGTGCTTGCGTTCTCTTTACAGGTTTGCTTTGGAAAGCAGGTACAGCTAGCTGCACTGGGTTGCAACTTTCCTGCATGTCTGCACTGTATCATGGGGGCTCCTAGCCTCAATTTCCTCATCGTCTGGGATGTTGAGTAACATCTAGGTATGCAATGAAGACACAGGGGGTGGGGAGTGTTCTATTCTACTGCTGTGGACCTAGACATAATAGAGACCCGTGATGTCCCTCACTATTATCACTGTCACTTGCAATTTGATCCATCCTCCCAAAAATCAGGTCCATTTTTCCTTCCATTGTATCCCATCTGTCCCGTCCCTTTTCCGGATGGAGTGGCACAAGTGAACATGCTTCTTGTACTGGCGGATCATACATGAGCATAAATGTGCATTACAAAATAACTCAATATTGCCAATCTGCCTCTGACCAAGTTGCCAGTTGCAGCTAGGATGGAGCTCTGGACATTGGTGGGGGTTGGTACGAGCTGGGTTGAGTAGTGCCTGGGGTAAAGTGATCCGGGTCTGAGTTGGGCTGAGCTAGGTTCGAAGCAATGTGAGCTGAGTATGAGGGGATGTGAGCACCGTCTGGAGCTGGGAGTGATGGGTATTGGGACACAAGTACCTGGTGTGGAAGCAGGTTTCCTGGGTACCCAAATGGCAAGGATTTTGGCATTTCTTTTCTTTCTCCACTTCGGTCCCGGATTGTTAACAAATTGGAGTTTTGGGTATTGCTTTGTTTTCCGTGCCCACTTTAACCTTTATGATTACGGACGTCTCAGATTTAGAGGGGTCAGCATAGAGGGGTCAGCAGGCAACCTTTGCTTTCTTTGCTCTTTGCTGGGATAGCAGCAGTATGCAGATTCTTGCATCCATAGAAACTGGATCGATCCATCGCTCAAGCGCAAGATATCTGAAAGTACAAGAGTACAAGAGTTATTTCTGATCAAGATCAGTGAGTGTGGCAATACAATTTCTGTGAGATTTTATATACATTACTGCTGACATTAGAGGGGCAGCATTCAGCACAAGGGGTTAATGTTGGGCAGGGCTAAGTGATTGATTGATTATCTACTTTTGCAATGTGTGAAATGTAGGCATATGCTTGTACCAGTCACTTTATCAATAAAATATTGCACAACGAAGATGCAAAATCAATTTCACCTCACCTGTCTCTCTTCCAAGATTACCTCCCTCTCTTCCCCACCTCACCTCTCTATCTTCGCCCTCACCTCTCTTACCGCTCTCACCTCTCTTTTTTCCCTGCCCCTCACCTCTCTCTCTTCCCCCTCACCTCTCTATCTTCCCCCCTCACCTCTCTCTCTTCTCCCCCCACCTCTCTCCGCTCACCTTTTGTAATGCTGTGCTCACCACAAACAAGATGGGACCCCGGTGCTGAGGTGGGAATGGGTATGAATGCCATCCACAGCCATGGGGGCATGTCTGGAGAGTGGATGGTCAAGATAGCCGAGTCAGTAATGGAGAGGTCAGTGTGGTCTTCATACTTGCCGAGGTCAGGATCAGAGATATTAGAATAGTCGAGGTCCTGGTGCCGTGGTCAGGGTTGGAGAGATGTGGAGGGTAAGAGGTAAGCCGGGGTCAGTAAGACAGAGGTACGGAATCCAAGAGACAAGCCGGGTCGGTACACTGAGAAGAAGAACAAGGTGAGGCAAGGCAAGGCTAGGCTAGGAACACCAGGAGGGATGATACACAACGTAACATGAACTATGCTCAGCCAAAGTGCCAGTGACACAGATGGACCAATGAGAGAGAAAGGGGCAGAGCAGAGGTGCGAACCTACGGAGGGAGGGATAGGAGGAAAGGTGCAGGAGACAGGTGAGGGTGGTAGTAGGCAGATGAGCAGCTGGAGCACAATGTACAAACGTCATGTGTGCACGACGCCAATGCGCAGTGCAGTCGGGAGGTGGGACAAGTTCCCGCAGCATCCGCCGATGCTTTCCGCACACATGCGCGTGCCACACTGTCCGTGGCTCTGCGCAAGGAGGCAGGTAAGGAAAGAGCGCACCGTAGGGGACGCGATCCCTGATTCCTTACAGTACACCCCCCCCTTGTGGAGCGGCCTCTGGATCACTCCAAAATGATTTGTGAGGGTACTTCAGGTGGAACTGCCTTAAGAGATTGGGAGCATGTATTTGGTGATCGGGAATCCAGGACCGTTCCTCTGGTCTAAACCCTTTCCAGTGAACCAAATATTGAGTAGCTCCTCTAGATATTCTAGAATCGATGATAAACTGTATCTCATACTCCTCCTGTCCTTGTACGATTACGAGAGACAGCGGTACCGTGGAAGAAACCAAAAACTGAGAGCTCTGAAAAATGGGCTTCAAGAGAGAAATGTGAAAGGCAGAAGGTATCTTCATGGAAGGAGGAAGTTGAAGATAGTAGGCAAACGGATTAACATTTTCCAAGATAGAATAAGGACCCAAGAAACTTGGCGCCAGTTTGAGAGTAGGCGTCTTGAATCTGATGTTTCTGGAGGATAATCAGAACACATAGAACACTGTATGATGTAGAGACACAGAACATACAGATAAGGCCCTATTAATGCACTCAAAATCTGAGGGGTAAGTCACCCTAGTAAAAAAGCAACAACACAGGAATAATCTGAACCAAACCTATAAATAGTGTTTTAGTATGCTTTATTGATGTTGGTTAAAAAATGGTACCAGATTAAATGGTGAATAGAATGAACCGAATACAATTGGTGCTATTAGGGCAAATTGCCAAATAGTTAATCCAAAATAGTTGGAAAACTAAACATAAGCACTATAAATTACAGATAGCACACGATCAATGCCTATGGTGTAAGGCAGTGAAGGCTAACTGAAATGGATGACGTCACTGGAGCACTATATAAAATATATACATCCACTAGAGGCAATTCAATGTGTGTGATCTCTAGCTCACTGTAAACCATACATCAGTGATGGGGTAGAAGGTGAATCAGTAGCAATAGTAATCATTAGTAACACACATAGATATTAGTACAGCTGACATACAAAGATCGTTAGAACAATGGTGGTATGAGCCCCACAAAACCTGTCCCTGCTAGTTAGTAACTACACATAGGGATAGAAATGAGGGAAAGGGGTACCCTACACACCAATATATGTTGACCTTGTGAGGAGAGAACAATACTGCAGGATCGTGTAACCCACTAGCTCTGACCGTCAATAACATACCCCTACAGCACACGGGGGGGAGGGGGGGTTGGAGGACAGAAAAGAGGGAAAGATGACCCTGTAAACTTATCTGTGCTGGCCCTGGGTACACGATCCTAACGGTCAGCCTGGGAAGGTGCCTCGTGGAGTGCGCAGCTGAAGAGAACTCTGGCGTGGGCACGGTGAGGTCTGCTAGAGGCTGCAAGCGTCCATGCTTGAAAGCGTGACGTGTGACATCATCACGTCCTCTGACGCACGTTTCGCGATAGCTTCTTCCAAGAGAGGTTTCTGGAGGATAGCCACACCTTGTCTCCTAGCTTGATGTTCGGGACCTCACGACGATGGCGATCTGCTTGGAGTTTCTGCCAGAGATTGGCATCTTTGAGGCTCCCCTGAATCCTTCTCCAAAAATACTGTAGGAATTGGATCCTATTGTCCGCTGCTGGGACCCCTGAAGAAAGTGAGTTAATAGGAAGGGTTGCTGGGTAAAATCCATAATTAATAAAGAACGGAGATTCCCACGTAGATTAGTTTCTTAAGGAATTGTGGGCGAACTCGGCCCAATGAAGGAGATCCGCCCAGTCGTCTTGGATGTCAGAAATGAAACAGCGTAGGTACTGTTCAAAGGTTTCGTTAGTCCTCTCGGTCTGGCCATTCGTTTGGGGGTGATACCCAGATGAAAAGTGTAAGGAGATACCCATTCTCTGAGAAAATGAGTTCCAAAACTTAGAGACGAACTGTTAACCTCTGTCGGAGACTATGGTGAGCGGTATGCCATGAATACGAAAGATCTCCTTGATAAAGGTATCCGCCAGAGTGGCAGAGTTGGAATGTGCTCTCAAAGGAATAAAGTGTGCCTGTTTGGAGAACTGGTCGACTATGACCAGAATAGTGTTCTTTCCTTTAGAGGCAGGCAGTTCGACAATAATGTCCATGGACAAGTGGTTCAAGGGGGGATCTGGTATAAGTAGGGGAAGTAAGAGTCCCGGTGGTTTGCTCCATGGAGTTTTGTTGTGGGCACATGTGAAGCAGGACTTGACAAATTACTTGATGTCCTTCTGCATTGAGGGCCACCATAATGTTCGTCTGATAAGGTCGGTGGTTCTCCTGGTACCTGGGTGTCTGGTATGGCTGCCAAAAAGGGGGGACAGCAGGTACTGGCATCCCAGGCCCTATGCCCTTAGACAAATCCTGCCGCCCGGTCACCACGGGGTGACAGGAGCTTGCGTGCTGCCAAGCCGCCAAGCAGAGCGCGCTCTCTCCAAAAAAAAAAAAACCTCCTGATTGTCTGTCTGCCTTTTCTTGCATGGATCCTGCATGGTAAGGTAAGTACTGCTCCATGTCTCCCCCTTGCTCTGTTTGCCCCCCCCCCTTTGCTCCGTTTGCCCCCTTACTCCATTTGCCCCCTTTGCTCTGGGGGCTCTGTCCCCCCCTTGCTCCGTCTGCCTCCCCTTGTTCCATTGCCTCCCGTGTCTCTGTGTCAGAGTGTCTGAGTGTCTGAGTGTGTGTGTCAGTGTGTGAGTGTGTAAGTGAGAGTGTGTAAGTGTGTGTGTGTGAGTATCAGAGTGTCAGTGTCAGAGTGTGTGTGTGTGTCAGAGTCTGTGAGTCTGTGAGTGTGAGTCAGAGTCTGTGACTGTCTGAATCTGCGTGTAAATGAATACAGACACCAACTCACCATCAGTCATAGTCACCCACCCACCAAACTGTCAGTCACCCACCCATCAGTCACCCAAGTTTCACCCACCCAAGTGTCAGTCAGTCATCCACACAAGTTTCAGTCAGTCACCCAACCCAAGTGTCACCCCCCCAAGTGTCACCCACCCAAGTGTCAGTCAGTCACCCACCCAGTCACCCACCCAGTCACCCACCCACCCACCCACCCACCCACCCAAGTGTCAGTCAGTCACCCACCCAAGTGTCAGTAAGTCACCCAACCCAAGTGTCACCCACCCAAGTGTCAGTCAGTCACCCACCCACCCAAGTGTCAGTCACCCACCCACCCAAGTGTCAGTCAGTCACCCACGTAAGAGTCAGTCAATTTTTTAGAAAAAAAGGCACAGAGGTGTAGCGTGGCCTGAGGTGCTGGTCTGTGGGACAGGATGGCCCCGGCCCCAACGTCAGATGCATCCACCTCCAAGGTGAATGGCAGCCTGGAATCCGGATGAATCAGGACAGGCGCGGAGATAAAGGTTTTTTTTAGACGGTCGATGGCCAGAATAGCAGCGGGTGGCCAGGAAGTCACGTGTACCCCTTTCTTTGTCAGGGCAGTGATGGGGACTATCATGGAAGAAAAGTTCCTGATAAGCCATCGATAATAGTTAGCAAACCCTAAAAATCGCTGGATAGCTTTAAGAGAAGTGGGTTGTGGCCATTCCAAGACTGCTTTAAGTTTGGCAGGGTCCATAGAGAAACCGGAATCAGAAATAATGTATCCTAAGAATGCAGTGGAAGTCTGGTGGAACTGGCACTTTTATATTTGGCATAGAGGTGGTTCTCACGAAGACGTGACAGTACCAGTTTGGTATGATTGATGTGTTCAGGAAAAGACTTACAGAAAATTAGAATGTCGTCTAAGTAAACTATGACAAAGTGGTTGAGGAGATCCTGGAATATCTCATTAACAAACTCCTGAAAAATGACCAGGGCATTGCAAACGCCAAAAGGCATGACCAGATACTCGTAATGACCATCTCGCGTGTTGAAGGCCATCTTAAACTCGTTGCCTTGACGAATCCTCACTAAATTATATGCGCCTCACAGATCTAATTTAGAGAAGATAGTAGACACTTGAAGGCGATTGATAAGTTCAGAAATAAGGGGTTAAGCATAGCGATTCTTTAGTGTAATCTTGTTCAGCTCTCTGTAGTCTATGCAAGGGCGAAGAGAGACGTCCTTTATCTTGACAAAAAAGAAACCAGCTCCGGCTGTGGATGAAGAGTTTCGTATGAAGCCTTTCTTCAAATTTTCCTGGATGTATTCCAACATGGCTTTGGTCTCAAGTAAAGAAAGGAGAAAAGATCTTCCTCTAGGAAGGATGGAGCCAGGTAAGAAATCAATTGGGCAGTCAAAAGGACGATGGGGTGGGAAGGACCTCGGACCATACCTGGTCGAAAACGTAATTGAAGTCTGTGTATACCTCAGGTAAGGCGCTCTTATACTCTTTGAGGGTGGTTAGACATTAGATCTGTTGAATAGGACTTGCACAGCTCTCAATACATCGAGTACTCCACTGAATGGGCTCCTTGTCCGTCCAATCAAAGTGGGAATTGTGAAAGACCCAATATTACCTCGACAGATGGTGAATGAATCACATCTAGGGAGATGTCCTCCTTATGGCCATCCTTCATCCGCAGAGTGAATTTGCTGGTCTCCAGGGAGATGAAAGCCAGTTGAAGTGGACCTCCATCAATGTCCTCCTGTAAGGATTAGGGGGTCACGGCGACCGCAGCATGACTCCCCCTTAACTTCTGCTGCTCCCGCTGCCGTTGGATATCCCTGTCGCCGGCTCCATCCACAACCCGTTGTCCTTGGGCATCCCTGCCGTTTACGGCGGGTTGCCTCTGCTCTGCAGGTGCTCTCCTCCTGAGCGGCTGCTGTTAGTCCCGGGCAAGATCCATCCATGAAGATAATTTATTCACTGCACTAGCAGTGAAACCACACCCCCAACTAACGCGCAGGCTATTACTCCAAACCAAACCTGCTCACCTGCCTGCCAATCAAGGAAACCTATCCAGGACAGCTCGATGTGCTCCTCCAGGTCTGCCTCCGCTCCGTATTGGTCAGCCGCACTATATATTTCCTGTCTTGCCACTTTCACATTGCTCGACATAGTCTCTCCTTGTGGATGTCTGTTCTGACTCTCTCTTGTCTTCGCTTATTCAGGTTATGACCCGGCTTGGTGGACTTCAGTCTGTGGCTCTCGACCCCGGCTCCCTCCTGACTACGTGGCTTCTCACATCCCTCGATCTCAGCTTGGACCTCGACCTTCCGGATCTCTCCTCTCCCTGACCTTGGCTAACGGCAACTACTACGTTTCTTCTTTTTACGGTACCGGCAAGTATTGCTACAGTTATTTTCACCTGGCCTGGCAACACCAAAACACCACACTCCGGACACGCTCCTTCTGCTGCGGGTGCATGCACATATGTCCCCTTAGTATAAGGGACGGATCTGGTCTGAGGGCAGCACCGGCGTAACACCACCAACCCGATAGGCACAGATTTACGGACAAGAGGAATGGAGTTCTTTACAGCAAAACTGTGATCAATGATGTTGCTCCCAGACCCTGAGTTGACGAATGCCAAGGCGTGTTCTGGAAGTCATCACCCTTGAAAAATATGGGAAGCATAATGCAGGTAGGCAAGAGTCATGTCTCAGCTGCGATGGTGCGGAATTCTAGAGCGTATCTGGCCACCAGGCGATTCATACTGCTGCGACACACTTTATTCGAGCAAATACCCAGTATGTACCTGGCAGATACCTGGAATGCGTCGCTCCTCACCTCTGACAAGCCCCGTTGCGTTTGCCTTCCCAGCCATGGTTCATGCCTGGCTGACGGGCGGCTGATCTGTTAAATGATAATAATTAGGATTTAATAGGCTGCAATGCTTCGCGTGTCTACCAGATGGCATAAATTCATGAATTGTAATGCAGTATATATATATACTGTGCAGTATTGCAGCCAGCGGGAATTAAATGCTTCAATCCCTGCCTGGAAAATAACGCAATGCACTCGGGCAGAAAACAGTCACAAACCTCAATACACCCGAGTATACACGAATTCGTGGGACTAGCCGAGCTCGAATAAAGTGTGTCGCCAGTGTAGTTTGAAATGAAATATTTATATATTTCGGCTACAGTCACCATGTTATCTGCTGCAGCGTTAATTGCAGAAAATTTTAAAAATGAATAGCTACAGTCAGGTTTTTTTATACATCTACAGTGTACACATGGTACCCAGTCCAGTCAGCAATTGTGCAAGGATACTGTAGGAATGTAGAAAAAAGCACACAGCTTTGAGTTTTATAAGTTTTTTATTATGAAGCGCCTACATTTGATAACGTCTTCAAGGACCAAGATCGAATCACAATGGACCACTGTGATAGACTTGGTTTTTATCTGTTTTTTTTTACACACCTGCAAATTGACACAGTAGCACAGACAGAACTGTACACATTACAAGTCATTAATTTCTGCCACCTGGCGGACACGCGACGAATAGCACCCAAAGAAATCCGAAACCATTAAATTAAAACAGATCAACAGCGGTAAACCATGGGAAAATCTGGCGGTGTGAGGGCGGCGTGAACGCGGGAATGCGGTGTGAATACCGCGTGGAGTACAGCAGCGCTCACGGAAAAGGCACAGTGATGCCTTAAAATAACGGCCGCTGCATCTGTATGTCCCCATAGTCTATAATTGGCACTAGCATCTGCTGTGCAATGTGCTTTCGGACCAGCGGGCTTAAGGAGGATTTGTTACTATAAAGTACACCTAGTTTGGCATAGGTTTTTGATGTCAGGGTATCAATGTGAAACAAAAAAAAGAAGGGTCAAGTGCAAATATCATTCACTAGTGAAGTTGAGAACACAAATGTGAAAAAAGAAAAAATAATTTAAATGTATGCAATTCCTTGAAAAGAGTGCTGCTCCAGATATTGGAGTCAATCCAAGTCAAAGGAGGTTGTTGTGGCAAAGAATCGGGAGCACAAATCAATCTAGGCATATACAGTACATAAAAGATAATAAAATACAAATATAGTGCAACACAGAATATATATATATATATATATATATATATATATATATATATATATATATAGAGGAAAAGAGAAGAGAGAGCGCACGCCCATAGCGTATAAAAGTTTTAATGAGGGGGAAGGGGGAGAGAGGGGGGTAAAAAACGCACTTACAAAAATGCAATTAAAATCAAGCATATGTGATATATATAATCACCACCATCCGGTTTAACTGTAGACTCTTGGGGCAGTCCCAGGCTCCGTTGGTAAAGGAGCAACGTCACAGCAGATTCCCAGGGCTGGTAACACCATCCGGTCAAACTGCAGACTTTTGAGGCCGTCCCAGGCTCCGTTGGCAATGGAGCTCAGTCCCAGCAAATTCACAAGGCGGGTGTGCTATGTATAGTCCAAGAAGGAGGTCCCGTATGGTGCCTGTAGCACTCGCGCCTGGATTAATACGCTCCAGCGCTTAGTGTAGACTCCAATGTCTTTGCGTCTGACGTCACGACGCTCCCTGACGCGTTTCGTCAGTCACGGCTAACTTTTCTCTTTCCCTGCATACCAGCACCTATACCATTCATTGGACTATTTGAGGACTGGTTTATCCTTTTTTGCATGTTTTTTAATATATCATATTGTTCATGTTTTCTGGGCCTGATAATATTATAGGTCCCTATTACTATATGTGTGTATGTATTGCTTATAATTGAGGTATTTATCCCATATTGTTATAGCATATATATATATATATATATATATATATATATTTTTTGTACATGTTCCTTAGAGGCGCAGCTTTTTTCTTTTTTATATATATATATATGTATATGTATATGTATATGTATATTATATATATATATATACAGTGTTTGACGAACCTATACATTTGCTCGCCCCGGGCGAGTGGATTTAACCCCCGGGCGAGTAAATATTGGCCCAAGCAGCACACGTTTGGTACTAGGTGGCGAGTAGATTTTTTTGTGTGGCGAGTAGATTTTTGGTGATTTGTCAACCACTGTGTGTATATATATATATATATATAATCAAAATAATAAAAAAATAAATAGATGATACCGTTCTGTGGCTAACGAAATGCATACGGGCACACGCAGGGCGCGTGCGTATGTATATGGGCACACGCAGGGCGCGTGTGTGTATATGGGCACACGCAGAGGCGCGCGTGTGTATATGGGCGACTGTGTGGGGACTGCGTAGCGGCGATAGGCTTAGAACAGCTTGGCAAGCGCACACGCAGCGCTTGAATAGCTCAGGGCCCAGCTAAGCACCGGAAGTTAAGCGAGAATCCCCCATCCCCCCCCCCCCCCCCTACGTAAATGCGCGAGTGTATATAGGCATACGTAAATGGACGCGTGTATATGGGCACACATAGATGTGCGCGTGTGTATATGGGCACACGGAAATGCGCACGTGTGTATATGGGCATACGTAAATGCGCGAGTGTATATGAGTGTATATGGGCCATTTTACCTCCAGCTCCCGTTTCCTGTCTTTATTTGTACGTTGCATGTGAGTACAAGGCAGGGGGAGAGGGGAACCGCCTGGAACCTCCCTGGTCAAGCGGCACCCCCTAGCCATAGGTGGGGGGGCTTCATGACCGGGGGGGGGCGGCCTTCCCCTCGCTGGTCCGCCCCCACACCTCCCTCCCCAGCACAGGGGAGGAGTTCCCGGAAGGCCTACTTAAGGCCAGGCTGGCGGGCAGCACATCCTCTTTTGCTGCCCGCCAGACGAGCCAGAAAAGCATTTCGTTAGCCACAGAAAGGTATCATCTATTTATTTTTTTATTTTTTTGATTATTGAAGCTCGGCTAACACGGTACTGATACCTCTACATGGATATATATATATATATATATATATATATATATATATATATATATATATATATATATATATATATATACACATATACAGCGATGAATAATTAATAAGAAAAGCACTCACATGGTGTGTGAGTGTTTGAAGCAGTGTGGTTATCAGGAGGTGACCAACTCAATGCATCACCTAAGTGATAGCATTCATCTGCATCAGATGATTGAATGGAGGAGACAGATGGGGAAGGGAATCCCACATCCAAAAATGACACAGAAACAAATGGTGCAGATTACTTTTATATGCAATAAAAGTAAGAGATATTAAACTCACAAGCAAAGAGCAATAACAGGCGTTGGGACCACCCAACGACAGAATCTTTAAAAGGAAACAGCACTCCTTCCTCTAATGGTGGTTCTGCTGTGACGGAAGTACAGAACGCAGTGATCAGATGATGGTTCTAGGGAAGGTTGACCCTAATCTTGGCCAGAATCTTCTCCAAAAAGTTCTCAATGCACTGGATAGTCCACCTTGCATCTGTATTGCTCCACCTTATGCATTTCACCCCGTCGAGCTTCTTCAGTGGTTAATGGTCTATCAATGTCCAACCCAAATGTTAAATGGGAGTCAAACCATATGCCCAGATATTTGAAACTAATTACACGGTCTAGGATGTTATTGCCAGGGTAAATAGTCATTGGTTACAGGGGCTGAGAGGGTTAGTGAGTTTCAGAGGCCACAGAGTAGCTGTAACATAACCAATCATCAGTCAATGGCAGACAACAGTGATACCCTTTGGCTGTCCTTCGGCAGCCACCAAAGGCTAATGTCTTTGGGGCTACTCAGGTGTTATGTCCAAGAGATACTTGTGGAAATAAAAAAGCATTATGGCAGCACACAGTAACCTTATTTAGAGATGCAGGGTGAGGGGCTTATGGAATCAGGGAGTCTGAAATGACTATTGTCCTCATGCTGTGAACCCCTTCCACACTGATTTGGCATGTGCGCTGTGCGGCCTGCGGATGTTTCCCTGGAGGTAGTCAGAACATAGGTTTGGTGGGAGCACGCCATAGGCAGTGCGATTCCTGAATTCTCACAGTACCCCCCCCCCCCTTCAGGAGTGAACTCTGGGCGACTCCAGCATGGCTTAAGGGGGTACTTCTGATGAATCCGCCTTATCAGATTGGGAGCATGTATTTGTTGGTGGGGTATCCAGGACCGTTCCTCTGGTCCAAACCCTTTCCAGTGAACCAAATACTAGATGGCTCCTCTAGATAATCTTGAATCATTAATGGACTGTACCTCGTACTCTTCTTATCCTTGTACGATTACTGGAGCTGGAGGTGCGGAAGATGAATCCGGAAAGCGAGAACTCTGGAAGATGGGCTTCAAAAGAGAGACATGGAAAACCATGAGGTATCCTCATAGAAGAGGGGCGTTGGAGGCGATATGCTACAGGGTTGATTCTTTCCATGAATTGTAAGGACACAGGAATCTTGGTGCCAACTTGAGTGTAGGTGCCTTGAGTCTGATGTTCTTTGATGATAACCACACCCTGTCTCCTGGTTTGAATTCTGGAACTTCACGACGGTGACGATCCACCTGGAGCTTTTGTCTGAATGTTGCGTTTTTCAAATTCTCTTGAATCCTCATCCACGACTCTTGTAAGGACCGAATCCTGTTGTGCACCGCTGGTACCCCGGAAGAAGATGAAGTGACAGGGAGTCCTGATGGTTGGAATCCATAGTTGATCAAGAATGGCGACTCCCGCGTGGATTTGCTCCTTAGAGAATTATGGGCGAATTCAGCCCAGGGAGAAAGTCCATCCAGTCGTGTTGGGGGTCAGATACGAAACAGCATAAATACTGTTCTAAGGTTTGAATAGTTCACTCTGTCTGGCCATTGGTTTTTTTGATACCCTGATGAAAAATACAATGAAATACCTATTCTTTGAGAGAACGAGCGCCAAAATTTGGAGACTACATGTGAGCCTCAGTCGGAGACTATGGTTAGAGGCACGTCATGAATACGAAATAGCTCCTTGGCAAAAATGTCCACCAGTGTGACAGAATTAGGAAGTCCCTTCAATGGGATAAAGTATGACTGCTTTGAGAACTGGTTGACAAAGACAAGGATAGTGTTCATTCCTTTAGACACGGGCAGTTTAGCAATAAAGTCCATGGGCAAGTGGTTCCAAGGGCGATCCGGTATAGGGAGAGAATGTAAGAGTCCCGGTGGTTTACTACATGGAGTCTTGTTATGGGCGCATGTGAAGCATGCCTTGATGAATTCTTTGATTTCTCCTTGCATAGTGGGCCACCAAAATGTTTGTTCGATAAGATCAGTGGTTCTTCTGGTACCTGGATGTCCGGCGGACATGGAAGAATGACCCCACTCCAGAATCTTCCTGCGAAAGCGTGGTGCAGTGAACAAACAACCCTCTGGAACCTCTAGACCCTCAGGAATGCGGGATTGGTCCACCAGTATGTCATCCAAGACATCGAATGCATTTGCGGATAGGATATATTTAAATGGAAGAATAGTCTCGAAGTGATCCTCCGGCTTGTCCTCAACTATGAACTGATGGCACAGGGCATCGACTTTCAGATTTTTAGAACCAGGTATAAAAGAAATTATATAATTAAATAAGGGGGAAAAAAGTGACCAGCAAGCCTGGCGAGCTCCTATACGATTGGCGCTCTCTATTTAAAGCAATTTTTTATGATCCGTTAGTACTGCACCGACACACTTTATTCGAGCAAATACCCAGTATGTACCTGGCAGATACCTGGAATGCGCCGCTCCTCACCTCTGACAAGCCCCGTTGCGTTTGCCTTCCCAGCCTGGGTTCATGCCTGGCTGACGGGCGGCTGATCTGTTAAATGATAATGATTAGGATTTAATAGGCTGCAATGCTTCGCGTGTCTACCAGATGGCATAAATTCATGAATTGTAATGCAGTATATATATATATACTGTGCAGTATTGCAGCCAGCGGGAATAAAATGCTTCAATCCCTGCCTGGAAAATAACGCAATGCACTCGGGCAGAAAACAGTCACAAACCTCAATACACCCGGGTATACCCGAATTCGTGGGACTAGCCGAGCTCGAATAAAGTGTGTCACCAGTGTATGGTAATCGGATTCTCTGTACCCTCCAATAGGTGTCTCCACTCTTCTAGAGCGAGCTTGATAGCTAAAAGCTCTCGATTCCCGACATCATAGTTCTGCTCTATGGATGAGAATTTCTTTGAAAAAAAGGCACAGGGATGGAGTCTGGCTTGAGGTGACTGTCCCTGGGATAAGATGGCTCCAGCCCCAACATCAGATGCGTCCACCTCCAGGGTAAATGGTAGCTTTGGATACAGGCTTTCAGAATAGGCCCTGAGACAAAGGCCTTCTTTTGGAGGTCGAAGGTTTGGATAGCCGCGGGTGGCCAGGAAGGTGCATCTACACATTTTTTTTGTCAAAGCTGTGATGGGGGCTACTGTGGATGATAAGTTCAGAATAAATCTATGGTAGTAGTTCGCAAACCCCAGGAATCGTTGAATAGCCTTGAGAGATGTGAGTCGCGGCCAGTCCATAACTGCTTTAAGTTTGGCAGGGTCCATAGAGAAACCAGTGTCGGAAATAATGTATCCTAGGAATGCCGTGGAAGTCTGGTAAAATTGGCATTTTTTCAATTTGGCATAGAGGTGATTCTCGCGGAGGCGTAATAGTCCCTGTTTTACGATGTTGATGTGTTCTGGAAATGACTTTAAAAAATCAGAATGTCATCAAGGTAAACGATGATAAAAATGATTGACGAGATCCCAGAATATCTCATTCACAAAAACTTGTAAAACAGCCGGAGCATTGCAAAGTCCAAAAGGCATGACTAGGTACTCATAGTGACCATCTCGAGTGTTGAAGGCCATCTTCCACTCGTCACCCTGGCGAATTCTCACTAGCTTATATGCACCACGCAAGTCTAATTTAGTGAAGATGGTGGAGCCCTGAAGGCAATCAAAAAGTTCAGAGATCAATGGTAATGGGTAACGATTCTTTAGTGTGATTTTGTTAAGACCTCTGTAGTCAATGCAAGAGCAAAGAGAACCGTCTTTTTTCTTCTTGACAAAAAAAATCCTGCACTGGCTGGAGAAGAGGAGATATGTATGAACCCTTTCCTTAAATTTTCCTGTATGTACTCGGACATGTCTTTGGTCTCTGGGAGTGAGAGAGGGTAAGATCTTCCTCTAGCAAGAACGGAATCGGGTAAGAGGTCAATCGGGCAGTCGAATGAACGATGGGGAGGTAGAGCTTCAGATTGTGCCTTGTTGAAGACATCCCGGAAGTCTGCGTAGATTTCTGGCAAGCTGCTCTTATCCTCTCCGGGAGTACTCAAACCGCATATCTATTGGGCTGGGATCGCACAGTTCTTGGCACACAGGGTACTCCACCGGATGGACCTTTTATTAGTTCAATCAATGTGGGGATTGGGATGTTGGAGCCATGGATGCCCCAAAATTACCTCAAAAGATGGTGTGTGGATCAAATCTAGAGAAATCTCCTCCTTGTGGCCGTCCTCCATCACTTGTGTGATCTTGCTGATATCCAAGGA
This sequence comes from Ascaphus truei, assembly GCF_040206685.1. Lineage (NCBI taxonomy): Eukaryota > Metazoa > Chordata > Amphibia > Anura > Ascaphidae > Ascaphus > Ascaphus truei. The sequence continues at coordinate 166,826,580 of NC_134484.1, read as the reverse complement.
GATGAAAGCCGTGTGTAGTGGTCGACCGTCGATCTTGGATCTTGGAGAAGCAAAACGAGAAGGCATTATTTCAAACTGGATGAAACATTGGTTTAGAAACCCTCGGCATCCATGGGGGTCGCCTGAATAACGATTCGGGGTGGGCAGTCGAGGCTCAGAGGAGAAAGGGTTAACCAGTGGGGACGAGGGAGGGCCAGTGGGCTTGGAAGGAGTGGGCTGTTGCAACTGAACAATGAAAGCCAGGAGGTTCTGCTGCAATAAATTCATTCGTCGGTCAATGTGTTCAATATATTTTTCCAGTTTGGAAAACATACTGTGTGAGGCCAATGCGTGTCCCACCTCAGTGTGGTTCATGTTTGTGGGGCTGAGCATACTATAACTCTGTGCAAACCACAAACAAGGCGGGACCCCAGGATTGAGGTGGGAATTGGTAGTAACGCCACCCAAAACCACGGGGGCATGTCCGGAGAGTGGGTTGGTCGAGGTAGCCAGGTCGGGGTTGGAGAGGTCGGAGTTGTCGTAATACTTGCCGAGGTCAGAGTAGGAGAGTTCCAGATCATAAAAGGTACTATTAGCCATGGTCGGGATTTGAGATAGTAGAATAGTTGTTGTCTGAGTGCCAAGGTCAGGATTGGAGAGATGCGGAGGGTCAGAGGTAAGTCGGGGTCAGTAAGCCAGAGGTGCGGAGTCCAACGTTAAAGTTGGGTCGGTACACAAACAAGATACAGCAAGATAAGGCAAGATGAGAGTGTGAAGGGCAAAAGAGAGGTTAAACACAACGATGCATGGATATATGCTCAGCCAAAGTGCCAGTGGCACTGCTGAGCATATATAGGCCTGAGTAGCCAATGAGACAGGGGGGCGGAGCGGAGGCGCAGCCTCTTCGGAAGCCATTATTGGTTTATAGTGGTGCAGGAGACAAGTGGGAGTGAGTAATGTGATCAGTGTTGCCACAGAGCTTGGACGCGCTGCACAGGAGTCACGTGCGTGCACCACGCGCCGTTGACGCGCAACACAATCCAGAGGTGGGATCTACCCCTGCAGTACATAGTGACGTCACCTGTGCACGTGTGCGTGCTGTGCGGCCTGCAGATTTTTCCCTGGAGGCAGTCCCACACGTGAACGGAGGTGCAGGAGACAGGTGGGAGTGAATAATGTGATCAGTGTTGCCACGCGGCTTGGGTGCGCTTCACACGTGTCACATGCGCGTAACGCACGCCGTCTAGCCCTGAAGTACCTGGTGACGTCTCCTGTGTGTGCGCGCTGTGTGGCCTGCAGATGTTTCCCTGGAGGTAGTCCCGCACGTGAATGGAGGTATGGCGGAAATGCGCCGTAGGTGGCGCGATTCCTGAATCCTCACACAGCCAAAGGAATGTCAATCCCAGCAGTTAGCCAGGTCTCTGTGATAAATACTAGATTTGTTTGACTCAAGTCTATACAAGACCTTCTGGAGAGAAATTACATCCTGTTCTGATTTTACTGCCTTACATAATTTTGTGTCATCAGCAAAGATGGAGATCTTGCTATCTATGCTAGCCTCAAGGTCATTAATAAACAAGTTAAAAGTCAGGGGTACCGATACTCATCCTTGAGGTAATACATTTTCAACTTTAGCCCAACCTGAAAAGGATCCATTTATAATAACTCGCTGTTGCCTATCCACATGGTGGATGCCTATACTATATATCCCGCTAAAATGTGTTCATTATGAGGTAAAGCTGTATAAACTGTGTGAGAATACCACCAGTTATGTCATAGTATTCTGTATAAACTGTATGAGGGCAAGGGCAGAAAGCTTAAACCATCTTATTTCCCCTTTATTTTAAACTCAAGTGAAAATGTGGTTTGGAAACTAATTATATAAATATTAGACCATGGCTACAATCTCTACATTGACAATTTTTTATATTGGCCTTCCTTTATTTAAGGAATGTTTTGACAGTTTTCTATTAGGCAAAATGGAAAATTATTTCCCAAACAGCTGGTAGGAAAAAATCAGAAGTGTAGAGAAACTTTTATACTGATTTGCAATAAACTGGTTGCAGTTAATTAAACTGATAAGGACGATGTGTACTGTAATACATAACGAATCAACTGCTCCAGTTCAAACCAACTGTACCAGTACACACGCAACAGGCTTGGTTTTCATATATCCTTTTTGTATATATTAGCTGTTTTAGGCGCCTCTGGATACCCCTCTCTTCCCAGTACACACGATACAGTAGCAATCCCTGAGGCCTTCCTGATTATAATAACTACATGGGGGTGTCCATATGAATTATACCAGATGTTGCTGTTATGGCAGGTCAAAACAGGTTGCCTTTTTTTGGTACAAACGGTGCTTTATAATTCATATGATAAATAAAAAATAGCTGTACCTTATAATAGAGTTCGCTTTCTAGAGCATCAGTTAGAAATGTACCTGCTCTACTTTTTGAGAATAGCAAAGAGCCTGAAATTCCTAACTCTGAAAAAGGCTGACCAGATTGCACTTTCTTAGAAAAGTTCCCTCCACCACTAGCAGAGCACATGCACAGAAATGCATACAGGGTTTGCTTTGAGGAGAGATTCCAGGTACTACAATTCAAAATACCCTTCTGTACCTGGTAGCGTGTATGCCTGAATGTTGAAAAGTACATACACGCCTAAATGACTGGAATTATTAGAAATTATTAGAAATACCGCTTGGCAATGCCACAGTGTTATGTGCCAGAAACTAAGAAATGGTAAATAACTTTTGTTCCTTAATTGATAAATCAGGCCTAGCAAATAAATTTAAAGGCCCCAGCCAATAAGAAAGAGCAAAATATAATTTAAAGCAACATAATGCCATACCTTTAGCACCAGAAAACATTTCAAGATAAATAATATGTAAAGAGACTCCCAACAAGGATATCTGATATCTCAGATCAGAATGTACCAGAAACTTACATTATAAAACCAAATACAAAACCAAAACCTTTAAGATATTTAGAATCAAAACCAAAGGCAAAGTGTTTCTGCTAAATTATTTTAGTTTCCTGATTGTTTTTATGATTTCAAACAACACGTGATCATCCCTTAAGGTTGGAAGAATGGAGATTTCACCAGCAGCAAATTAATGGGTTCTTTACAGTAAGTGCAAATAAAATGTGGAATTCATTATCCATGGAGACTGTGATGGCAGATACAATAGATATCTTAAAAAAAAGTTGGAAATCCTTTTAGAAAGGAAAGGTATACAGGGATATAAGTAAACATGAGAAAGATGTTGATCCAGGTATTAATCCGATTGCGAATTCTTGGAATCAGAAATGTTTATTTTTCCATTTATGAGATATCATTGGATGATGTTTCACTCATTATTTTTGTTTGCCTTCCTCTGTATCAATTTACTGTAAGTAGAAATATAGGATCTGTCGTCTAAAGTTAACATCAGTTGAACTCGGTGGACATATATCTTTTTTGTAAACTATAAATATTAAGCTTATTTCACCACGGTAACAGGATAAGTGAATATAACGATGTTTGTTTGTTGGAGTCCCTCAGATGACAGATAATATTTAGAGGTAATGTAGCATAAATAATATTTTGTTAATGATGCTGTTTATATCAATAGGCACATTTTTATTTTTGAGTTTTACTTCTGGGATACCTCCTTCTTTTATTTACATAAATACATAAAGTCTGTTCTATAATTCCAAAATTGAAGTGCAACATATTTTATGTGACTGCTTATTGGACAGGTATGAAAACGTGCATTTTGTAGTTCTGACAAAAAAATTATGATAATTTTAACAAAATCCTTTCCACTTGCAGATGAACACACCTTATTTGCATATGTGATATTTTTTAAAGCTTTTAGAGCAGTTTGTAAAATCTGTTTCAGACCTGTATATTATGCTCAAAATTGCACCTGAAGTGTGAAAATAATTGCTTTTACCTGCGCAGTGCGCTTAAAATATGGCACACAAAAGGAGGATTTTTATAAGACCGAATTTTCTTCATTGTTTAACATTTTTTTTTAGAAAGCAATTCCTTGTGGGGAGCAACCTCATCCGAGCATAAGAGCAACCTCATCCGATGGATTTCAAATGTCAAAGTGCTATTTTTTTTATCCTTGTGAATTATATAAAATCAAAGATATCTTTATTTGTAGTAAACCTGTAAGGAAAATGTAAAAAGAGCTTTCTGTCACCTTGTGCTTTGGTTGAGGGTATTTTATGATCCCTTTTGAAAGGTGGGGTTCTGGCAGAATGGCAATTTCTTTATATACTGTACTCTTTACTATAAACAGCTGTGTTGGATTATGCTTCATTAACCTACAACTCCAGATCAGTTTGCTCTTACTGTAGATAACCCCCACCAGGAACTGCGTTTTACAATTTTTTTGTTCTAGTGACCAATACATACCAACTGTACTGTAGACCAATTTGACTTTACATTAGAAGAAAATTAGGTATTTTAAAAATCAAATTAACCTTTTGGGTGCCGTATTTGCAGCACACTGCACATATAAAGGTGATTATGTGATTATCATCACATGGAGTAAAACATTTTTTTTCTCCAAAAATTGCATTTTACTGTAGTTATGGATTGAGTTAAAAAATATTTTGGATCTTTTTTCCCCCAACAATCTATTCCTTTAGGGAACTGAATCAGTTACTCCCATATCGCAGTTGTGCTATTTGTTTTAAATTAAATTATTTCATTTGCTATAGCTTTAATTTATTTATTTAGCTACTTTTCTAACCCCTCTTTTAATGCTTTCTGTAGGTATTCTTTATTCTGTTTCTTATGTTGTCTATTCACTCAGAGAAAGTGTCAAATTGGCTGATGCTTCTCTATGTAGGAAAACAAATGTTTTAATTCTCTCCTAATTTAAATACATGTTAAATGATGAACATTTTCAGTCTTAAGGAAGTATAGCAAAATTGACTAACATGTTAAAAAGTCCTACATGTGCTATAATGAAGAGTAATCATATTATGTCTTCATTTTCCCTCATTAAAAACTGCAGGTTTAATTGTTTTTGTTAAAAAATATCACATTATGTCCAAAATAGCAACAATGAAAGTAAAAACACTTCAAACATTCTTTTTGATTACAATGTATTAACAATCAATGCCCCCTACAAACGTAACATGTTTGCCTCTTGCTTTGGAATGCATTCATTCAAACTTATAATGAAAAACATTTCAGAGGGGAGCTTGATTAAATGAGTTTCCATTAACTTTCAATAAGAGAATGTTTTGAACTGCAAACTCTGTGAACTTGGTTGTTTTTAATTTCTCTGAAATCTGAATGGATGCTTGAAAGCTGTACTACTGGACTGGTATGACCCAGGTGTAGTCAAAGGTCATGGGAAAAAACTTACAAAGAAGCCTCTTTTCACCTGAATATTTAGAAGCAATATTGAATATATTAAAGCTTAATAACCCGTTAAACTCTTTAGGCTTAATTTAATGACTGCATGATCATTAGTCTTGAACTAAATTTAGACAAATTCAATTAATTATTTTGGTTACCCAAAAGTTTAATTCTCATTGAATATGGGTAAAGTGTTATTTTTAGACAGGTCTCAATAAAAAATAAAAATAAACATGCAGATGAATGCTGTTCTGAAAAAAGCACATTGTTATAGCATGGATGGATACTATGGGGGCTATGCACTAAGCTCCGAGCTTTCGCGCTGGCCTGAAAAAAATTAGCACGTCCGACAAAAAATGAAGCCGGTGTCGCGATTCACTAAGGCCCTCAGCCCATTTTCTATCGGACGTGCCCAAAACTGGCTTATCGTGCGTGCAAGGTTTTTTCCCTCTGCTAGCGCACTGAAACTTCCCGTACGCTAGCTGATAGAAAAAATAAGCCGACTGTGACATTTGCATGGAGATTCTGCATCTCCATGCAAGGCTTGTACAGGCAATCATACACTAAATAAATACATTTTAATTATAGTGTACATGAGCAGGGGGTCTCCGGAGCTGAACAGCATTGGTTTCAGGTCCGAGGACCCCCTACTTCAGGAGATACAGGTCTCGTTATGGGGTGCCGGTATCCCCTGCAGAATTTCAATGTCCCAGTCACGTGACGCAGACGCTTGAAAGTGCAGGGGATACCGGCACCCCATAACGGGGCCTGTATCTCCTGAAGTAGGGGGTCCTCGGACCTGAAACCAATGCTGTTCAGCTCCGGAGACCCCCTGCTCATGTACACTATGAAACACATGTATATTAAAAAAAGATTTAACAAACATCAATACACGAACCCTCCCCCCCCCTCCGCCCTAACACATACAGTACAATAATGTGCAAAATTACTATTATCCAGATATGGATAATAGATTATTTGCCCATTATTAAACACTGCATTAGCATACCTAAATAAAGTAAATAAAAACAGTAGCCAGCTAATCCAATGAATACAAGCAGTAACAACATTAACAATGAATTAATTAAACCATTAACCAATGAAACCAACTAATTCCTAAACCAACTCAAAATGAATAGTAACACTAACCAATCAAACCAATGAATTACTACAACATTAATGAATGTAAACATTAAAAGACAAATAAATACATTCAAACAATATCTGAAATAACCATAAAACGCATTAGCTAACATAATACAACATTAACTACAAACGAATACACATCGCAAACATTTTATTACATTAAGCATGAAAAAAACAAACAATCACATCCACATAAGAAACTGACATTAAAAAACTAATAGCAATACCAAGCCACAAATGCCCCCCAAATTTTGTCATAATAATGTATTAATCTGTACCCTAAAGTGGTACAGATTAATATATTAACAGTCAATGTGCCTCCCGCAAAAAATCAAAAAACACATCCAATGAAGAAACCTGTAAAAAGAGACATTTACAAACATTCAATATATTACTTACCATTAGAAGCGGTGGCCCTCCGACTTCCGGGGTAACAGGAAGCTCACGTACCTTGAAGGCCTCCAACAGCATCCGATGCCATCCGCCATGAAGATCTGGATCAGCAACCCAAATCTTCTTTTTTCTTTCTTTAATCACCTTCTTCTATCTTCATCTGTCACCATTTCTTGATGTTCTTTATCTTCTGTCTTCATCTGTCAATCCAAAAAAACCCATGGTAAATGCCAACTGATGTTGTCTCGTCGTCTTCTTGGGCTCAAATGAGGCATCACGGCCTTAAATAGGGCGTGTGATGTCACATTTAGCCTCAAAATGGTTAACAGCCACCTGATTGGCTGTTCAAACCATATTCCGACTTTAATTTTTTTTTTTTACATGACGTCACTTAAAGGGAATGATGCCAGCCAATCAGAATGGCTGTGCTTCATTTGCCTTTGGTTGAAGTAATATGCGACATCTTCCATTTTTAAAAAAAATGATGTGACATCATTTTAGAGGGATGATGTCACATCCTTTAAAAAAAATGGCTGCCATCACATGGTACTTTAATCAATGGGATTGTGAGATATACCCTGTGGTATACTCACAAGCCAATTGGTTGAAGTATTAATCTTCACGCAATTGATAAAGCAAGTTTTTATCACTGTGGTTTTTTATGCTCTCAATGGAGCACAGAGAGCCACATTGCAATCAATGGGCACACTATTACCCCCATCAACCACCCACTCTACCCCCAACCTCCCCTCCCACCACCACCACACACATTAAAAGACAAAAGCGCTAATAGCCAGATCTGTTTAAAGCACTTTTGTCCATTGAGAAGCATAAAAAGTAAATAAGAGTAGTACTTAGCCATGCTAGGATGAAGGCCATCCTCGTCCTCCTCAGTAGCACCATCATCCAAAAGAGGGCAGATTAGCAGCCATTAAAACATGGTCTACTTGCCAGTAACCACTTAATTATCTTAATGGGAAGTAACTATTATGCTAATGAAGTGGTTAATCCCTCCTGCTACGCCCCTACTCTCCCCCCAGGAGGCCTAACCCCATCCCCGTGGAAGCTAGCCCCATGACCCACCCCCTGATTCCCCATAACATACAAAGTAATGTGCAATAGCCTTATTAGCCAAATAGGGATAACAGCACTTTTGCCCATTTGTGAAGCTTAAACAAATTAAAAAATTAAATACAATACAAATTGCAATACATTCAAAATAATTAATAGCCATATAATCCATTTATTTTCACTGTGGTTACCTACAGAATGTCCTTAATGTGGGGCACAAATAGCGACATTGGCAATAAATGCTACTACTACTCTATCACCCACCCCCTGTACCACCAATAACCCCCCCCCCCTCACCAACCCCACATAGTAATGGGCATTAGCCCTATAAACCAAGTATGGCTAATAGAGCACATTTGTAAAGCATAAAAAACACAATAAAATTCAAATTGCAATACAATAAAAATAAACACTAGTCATTAAATTAATTGATTGTCACTATGTTTACCTATGCCCTCAATAGGGGCACAGATAATAAAATTTGCAACAAAGGGCACCCTATGGTCAATAAATATGTTTGTTTCCCTTGCCGAGATGAAGGCTCATCCTCCTCATCAATAGCAGCACCAATCACCTCTTTACCCACAAAGCAATGATCCTTACTTGACCCAAATCAACAATCCTCACTTAACCAGAAGCAATGATCCTCAGCTTGCATTGAAATTGAACAAGACCAAAACCGGGGGAAAAAAATCCATACCAGATGGCACAAAAATAAACACAAAAAAAAACAATCAGGAAAAAATAAAGCCACGGCTCAAAAATTAATAAATGTTGATGCGCAGAAACCTAGGATTCTACATTGCTTGATGAAAAGTCACTGGTGAGTAGATCTTCTTTTCTTATTTCTGGGAGGTGTTGACACCTCCTCCTCAAATGAGATATGACAGGCCTTATATAATGGGACATCACATTTGACAGACACATGGTACATTCACCAATCCCATTTGAGAGGGAGAATAGTGATTACTGTATGCCGTATGAAAAGTACGATATCAATGTACAATATCATAGGGGGGCCCTACTTCACTGCTATTCCAAAACAGGGCCTAAATGATATACTGTATGTGTATATATGTATCAACCATTATAGACAGATCCTCATCTCAAGAGATTATAGAAAGAAACAAAAAATGCATTAGTAATGTAGTGCTGCTCCCCCCCTACCCCCCGGGAGATCTTGCTTAAGCTACAGCGGTTGTGGTGCTTTGTACCTGTGAGGGCCCAGGAGAGATGAGCGTTCGCAATGGTAAGGGGAAACAGGACAGGCTTTTTGTGATCCTTCAGGTTCTTTTCATATTATCAGCGCCTCCAGTCATAGCACTCTACAGGGTCCCTGGAGACAGTCCCCATCTGTGAGGATTACACTTTGGTCACGTATCCTGTGACAAGTCAAGTGACGCACCTCACACTGAGGTTGCGCACAGGAGTCTTGCTGCCAGGCTGGGGGACATCGCATAGATCAGCCTTAAGCCCGGCCATCGTGACATGTCCCGTGACGTGCCCCGCATGAAGATTCCGTGCAAGCGCCGAACATACCAGGATCTAGCCTTGCCTCCCCCCCTGCAACGTGGTCCGTGACGTTACAGTGGACATTCCTAGCACTGATAGGACTACACGCCGGTGCCGCACTATCACTAGGATGCAAGGGGTTAATACCATCTGCTACTCCACACATGCGATACACCCCTCCCTGCCTATCAGTGGACAGCCTACAGTATGTCTAATAACTCATTGCTCACAGCCTTGTGCTGCTCTCTCATTGGCTATCTGATCCATATATGCTCAGCCTTGTCTCAATCAAATTGGCTGAGCATAATGTTTGTTTATGTTATGTACTGTAGTGGCTCAAGCATCCTTCTGCCCTGCTGTTGCTCTGTGCATTCTGTCTTGCTCTCTTGTACCTTTTGACCTCAGTTTGTACCTGGACCACTGCCTTCTCTGACCCTTCACCTCAGCTTGCATTTGGACTCCTACCTTCTGTACCCCTGGACCCCGGCTACGCACAACGATCATCTGATTTCTCCAATCCTAGATCACAGCGAGTATCATGACCATTCTGACCTCTCCTACCCTGACCCAGCTACATGACCTTCACTCTGCACTCTGGATGCGGTTACGCAGTTGTAGGTTTGTGTTTACCAATATCCCCACCTCAGTCTCACCGTCCCATCCTGTTTGTGGTGAGCACTCATTACAGTATGCTCAGCCCTACAAACATGGACCCCGCTAAGATGGGTCGAGTTTTGAACACGCACAACAACATGTTTACAAACTGGAGAAATACCTGGTGCAAAATGACCAACGTATTGGTTTACTCCAACACTTGATGCAAGCTATCTCTGGCCCTCTTGGTTGTCGCAGTTTTCAGAATGAGTGTTCTATTCAGTTTGAACTGTTGCTATCCCTCTTTCTGTCCCAGCGCTCTGAGGTGGCATACATTGTATCCATGCTAACGGATGACTCTTTGGCCTGGGCTTAGCCCATTGGGGAGCAATGAACGGACTCACCAGTGACATCGCACGCTTCACTAAAGAATTCCACAGAGTATTCGACACCCCCGGATTCAAGGTTACCACTGCCTCTTCTCTCTTGAATATTTTCCAAGGTAGCCGCCCTATGGCCTGATATGCGGTTGAATTTTGGATCAAAGCCGCCGAGACCGGCCGGAATGATGAGGCATTGATAGCAGCCATCTGGCAAGGTTTGTCCGAAAATCTTAAAGACGAACTTGCGGCACAGGAGCGCTACACGGATCTGGAAGAGCTAGTTGCCCTTTGCATCTGGAGCTAGCCCTTTCTGGGAGATCACTGGCAAGCCACCTATTAGCATAAACCAAACTATAGCTAGTAAAATCCCAAACATCAGACAGCTAGAGGTAGACAAAATGAAGGAAAACTGTAGAATACAAATTCTCTGATGTAATAGGCGTCAGTGTGTCTCCTGTGGTGGTCTGCAACAGTCCCTGTGTCAGATATTAACAGAGTGCAGTCTTTAAATAACCCAGCTGTTCATGCCAAAATTGAGAAAGGGGATCTTTTAGCCAATCCAATGTTCAGTGCAGTGGCCATGGGCGGAGCCACCAACGTCATTGGCATCATCACAGTTCCTCAGATGAGAAGCAGTTGCGATGGTGCAGACAACAGATCATCTGCTGTCTAAGTGGGAGGGACCGCTGATGTCCTCAATCATAGCCCTAAGAGAGGATGGAATGATCGTGGATAAGCCAATCCCCATGCAACTGTCTGCTATTCTCCCATTCGATGATTGGTCAATTGCCATAGTGATTAACATGATGATATCTGTGTAACAAAAATTATTGTTGTTGATGATGATGATAATGCTGCAGATTACATTTTGCGAAGTGAGCGCAAAAAATGTACAAGTGGGCTGTGACTGGTAAAAAAAATTTTTTTAGCGTTGGTCAAATTACTCTGCAGTAATTATAGGCGATGCTAGTATTCTACTGTGTCTTTAATCTAAATGCAATTTAACTCATCCCTTATATAATATATGTTTTCCCATTTCTTTAACTGTAACCCCCCACTTATTCCCCATATACATTTTAGATGACTAAAGTATGTGTATTTTTATTAAAGTATGACATTTTTTATTAGATTATTAGATTATAGTAAATTACAGTTCAGAGATAAAAACAAAGACTTTGTGAAATAATACAATCTTCTTCAATCCCCTTCCAAATATACAATCTTCTTCAACCGACATCTTCTTTGGGCTGGCTCTTGTGCCATTACACCTGTAAAATAATTATGAGAATGTTATTTATTAATAATCAAGAATAAATAGATGCATTAATTACGCTGCATGGTCTACAGTATGTACTACCGATAAACTTGTATGGAACGCATATGCCTGTTGTTGAATTGCTGCGCATGCATGTACTATAGATCTTGTATGCGCAGTAATGAATTTCTACACATGTAAAGGTATAGATATTGACAATTGAATGGAGCGCATACAAGAAATAGATTCATGAATTACCTTGCGGTATGGCAGGAATTGTTCATACATAAATATGGTATTGATGCTCATAAGACTGCTAAACCTCAAAAACAATGATAAAAACTAGAATTAAACAATGACTAAAATAAATTACTGAATAAAAACTGTAAAACTGTATATATATATATATATATATATATATATATATATATATATATATATATACACAGTGTTCGACAAATAATTATAATCCACACGCCATTTAGGCCGCTGGCGAGCCGTGCTGCGGCTCTATGAATTCCCCTGCTCGCGCCAATTTGTTTAAAATAAATGAATCAATAATCCCCCTCCCTGATTGGGTTAACGCGGGGAAGAGGGCCGGCAGGCAGCTCTGGTTTAGCCCCTTCCCCCGATCTCCTCCCCCTCCTGCCCCTGATCTCCTCCCCCTCCTGCCCCTGATCTCCTCCCCCCCTGGCCCCGATCGCGGCCCGGGGGTGTCTGCCTCTGAAGGGGGTCCGCTTCTGCTTCAGGGGGGGGCGTGCTGTGGCGTCGGCCGCATCGGGGGGGGGGGGGGCGTGCTGCGGTGTCGGGCGCTTCTGGGGGGTGGGGGAGTGCATGCTGCGGCATCGGCGTCTGCTTCTTGGGTGGTGCTGTGCTGCGGCAGTGTCCGCCTCTGGAGGGGGGGCGGCCCCTTGCAGAGGCCCTCCTTTCCGTGCAGAGGGCCCTACTGAAGTGCGGAGGCCCCTGCTGCCACGTGTGACCCCCCCTGACGTGCGGAGGCCCCACTGCTGCCATGTGCGACCCCCTGCCTTGTGGGTGAGTGTGTGTGTGTGTGTGAGTGACAGACTGAGTGACTGTGTGTGTTTGTGTGACTGAGTGACTGTGTGTGTGTGTGTGACTGACTGAGTGACTGTGTGTGTGAGTGTCTGTGAGTGTGTCTGTGAGTGTCTGTGAGTGTGTGTCTGTGAGTGTGAGTGTGCGTGTGTGTCTGTGAGTGAGTGTGTGTGTCTTTGAGTGAGTGTGTGTGTCTGTGAGTGTGTGTGTGTCTGTGAGTGTGTGTGTGTCTGTGAGTGTGTGTGTGTGTCTGTGAGTGTGTATGTCTGTGAGTGTGTGTCTGTGAGTGTGTCACCCTCTCTATGTGTCACCCTCTCCCTGTGTCACCCTCTCCCTGTGTCACCCTCTCCCTGTGTCACCATCGCCCTTTCCCTGTCACCCTCTTCCTGTCACCCTCTCCCTGTGTCACCCTCTCCCTGTGTCACCCTCTCCCTGTGTCACCCTCTACCTCTCCCTGTGTCACCCTCTCCCTCTGTCACCCTTTCCCTGTGTCACCCTTTCCCCGTGTCACCTCTCCCCATGTCACCCTCTCCCTGTGTCACCCTCTCCCTGTTTCACCCTCTCCCTCTCCCTGTGTCACCCTCTCCCTGTGTCACCCTCTTCCTATGTCACCTCTCCCTGTGTCTCCCTGTGTCACCCTCTCACTCTCCCTGTGTCACCCTCTCCCTGTGTCACCCTCACTCTTTCCCTGTCGCCTTCGCCCTCTCCCTTTGTCACCCTCTCCCTGTGTCACCCTCTCCCTTTGTCACCCACTCCCTGTGTCACCCTCTCCCTGTGTCACCCTCTCCCTCTGTCACCTCTCCCTCTGACACCCTCTCCCTGTGTCACCCTCTCTCTCTCCCTGTGTCACCCTCTCCCTCTCCCTGTGTCACCCTCTCCATTTCCCTGTGTC